>NW_004949097.1:9421123-9428463 GCF_000317375.1 Microtus ochrogaster | reverse complement strand
CATTTTTTGTTGATTATAACACACTCTTTCAGAGGCATGCAGGGTGGGTTCTGTATATAATATGAATGTGTGCGACAGCACTCCACGGGGGGTTGTCGTTTTTTTTAGGCACACACCAGCAGTGAACATTTTATATTATATTTTGGAAAACCTCTATTGTAACCCTCATTTTTGTAAAGGAGGTTTCTGGGCATCAGCAGCAGGCTTTGCCTTTTGAGCTCACACACTGTGGCCCAGGTCCTTGACTATATGCAGGATGACACTATACACTGATTGTAGAAGATCAGTTTTGTTGCTTCTGAAGATTATTTAGCATGCCAAATTGCATAACTTGTACATGCATTTGGATATGTATGTATTATCTTGTTCTATTACACATACTTTTCTTATTCTTCACATTTAACTGTGGTAGATCTTTGAAAGATTGCTACTAGATAAGAAAGGCTATGAAAGAACAAAGCCCTTTCTTGGAAAAGTTTTAAATCTTTATATAACCAATTGTACTTTGAAATTCTTCATAGAAAATATATACAGTATATAGAAATAGTTGTAGCCTGGATTGGCAAGGTTCTGATCCCGTTGTAGTTCCCTGTCTGTGCACTAGATGTCAGCTTGACCTTGTTATGCCTTTGACAGTTAACCTGCTTTACAGGTGAAAGGAGTATCTGTGTCTTCTATAACCCGAAAGGTTCAACTTATATAGAGAATTCACTGAATGTATCGTGTGGATTGTTTTCTTCTCAGAAAGATGCCTATTAGTATAAAACTTTAAAACCAGACAGAAAAATTCATTCTCCATTACTGTATGTCTTTTAGGAGGTATCTGAAGAGATTATAGGATCGCCCATCCCAGAACCTAGACAGCGTTCAAGACTTTTAAGATCACAATCAGAAAGTTCTGATGAAGTTACAGAATTAGACCTTTCACATGGGAAAAAAGACGCATTCGTGTTAGAGGTAATACTACATTGGGATAATGTCCTAAAAAGTTTCAGAAGATGAATATTTTGTAATTAAATTCTAACCTGATATACAACTTGTACTGTAAGTTTTACAAGTATCAAGGAAGTTGTGGACACTGCAGACATGAAGCTAGCACTGGGTAACTGATGCGGTAATGTGGGTTGGACTAATAGTACAAGACAAGGTGAGCAGCCCTCATCAGAGATCTAAAATCCGAATTGTCCAGAAATTCCAAATGTTGTGGCGGGGGTAGGGTGCTTCCCTAGTGTTCCCGAGGCCATGTGCGCGATCCCAAGCACCATGCCAACTGGACCCGGTGTGAAGTTGTGATCCTGGCACTCCAGGCTCTATAGGCCCTATATGTCTCCTTGTCCCCTGCTCCCCCCAAGACAAAATTTGAAAGTTCATGTTAAAAGTTTTGGATTTTGGAGCATTTTAGTCTTTGGAGTTTAGGAGTAGGGATGTTTAACCCTTTAAATATATGTAGATACCAGAGTCTGGAACACTGGAATCTGAAGGGTTTGGGTCCCTGCATTCGAGGAATAGGATACTCACCTGTAATAGTAAACATCTGGAGTCATTTTTTTTTTAAACTTGAATGACTTTAATCACAAAATGCACTGTTTCAAACACAGTGTAAGCATCACTTTTATGACTGTATTGGGTAAGTATTGCTGTCTCATTGAGTACTGAGTACTGTGTATTCTCATAGAGTGCAGGGAATTGTCGTGACCGTCTTTATTAAAGGACAGTTGGAACATTTAAGCTTTTCAGAGAGTGGCCATGGAGCCATGAACCCGTGCCCAGCAGTTCACTCTTTTCAGACCAGTTCCTGTTGTCCTGTCCTGAGAGTAGCTTCAGGAGGGGCAGGAGATCTTCCTTCTGTAGAATGGAAGGAGCTGAATGACATATGCATGTTGTGAGGGAAGCATTAGGGAGTAGAATCTGGCGCGTTTACCACGGTGATTCTGGAAGCTGCTGGTAGAATTGTGTTGGGATGAGAGACTCAAACAGTGCCTTTGGCCGTCCTAGGATGTCTCCCGTGAGAGACGAGCAATTAAAGTGAGATGAGAGGCTTTTTGGTTTTTAAGATTTATTAATTTTTTTTATTCATGTGAGTATGTGTGTGTGCACCTTCATGAGTTTTTGCAGGTGCCCCTTGAGGACAGAGAGATCTAGATCCCCAAATCTGGAGTTACAGGAATTCATTATGAACCACCCAGCATGGGTGCTAGGAACCAAACCTGGATCTTGTCCAAGAACAGTATGTGTTCTTAACTGCTGAGCCATCCCTCTGTCCCCTGAGATGAAGTTTCATTTGCAGAAGTAGTAACCTGTTCTCCAGTGTTCTGCAGTTTGAGATAAGTAAAAGGGGAGGTCAGTGGAGAAGCAGTGTGGCTCAAGGAGGTCATAGGCTCTGAAGATGTGCAAGGTACCATGGCCAGCTGTAATAGCAGCACTTCCTGGAGCTTGCAAAAATGGGGATTGTTAGGACTCTACTTCAGATCTTTCAATAATTTCAAGGTGGGGCCCTATAAATATTTTACCAGGCTCTCTAGGTGGCTAAGCATCACTTGAATTTTGGTCTGGAGTATAACTGATATGACAGCTGCTAACATCCTGGTTGAGCAGAGGCACACAAGAAAAAGTGCTTGCAATGTGGGCAGAAGATGAGGGCAAGGTACAGATTCAGGAGAAGGAAGAGATGGGGAATGTTGTGGTCCTGCTTGTGAGTGTTTGGGGAATTGTGGCTTGCGTTGTGGCCATGACTGGGCAGCTAAACAAGAGTGGAGGTAAGCATGGCTGGGATGTTCGGATAAGAGAGCACTGTGGTTCTGTTTAGCCTTGTTTATATTATATATGGACTGTTGGAAAAGCTTCTTGAAAAGTCTACATAAATGTAACCTCAGTATACATTAAAAGATTTCACTTAGAAGTATTTAAAGTTGTTACTGTGGGGAAATTTGCTGATGCTAGAATTTTGCTTTATGTTACATTTTTATTTTTTATATGCATGTATTTGTATGGTGTATGAACATATGTGAGGGTGTCTGCAGAGGCAAGAAAAGGGTATCTTAGTTCCTTTCTATTACTGTGAAGAGATACCATGACCAAGGCAACTTGTGGAAGAAAAGAGTTTATTGTGGTTATAGACCCAGAGGTTAAGAGCCCATGACCATCATGATAGTGAGTGAGCATAGCAGCAGGCAGGTTGGTGTGGTGATGGAGTAGTAGGTGGGTGCTATCATCCTTGTCTTTGACTTAGGAGGCAGAGAGAGCTAACTGGGAATGTCATGGGTTTTGAAACCTCAAATCCTATCCCAAATGACACATCTCCTCCAACAAGGCTACACCTCCTAATCCTTCCCAAGCAGTTCTGCTATCTGGAGAGCAGGTATGCAGATCTGTGAGCCTGTGAGGGCTATTCTCATACTAGAGGCTGCCATTTAAGGCTGTTGCGAGAATCTTGGTTTGGGTCCTGAGAAGAGCCGCAAGCACCCTTAACTCTGAGCCCTATCTCCAGCCCCCAAGTTAAATGTGGTGGCAGGGGAAATGGCTCTGCATTTTCTTAGTTCTTAAATCTTCTGCCTTTCAGATAATGAAAGTGATTTTAAGGAATCAGGACAACTTCTGTGTTTAGTGGTTATGTGGTAGTTTTATCTTTCTGTTTCTAGATCCAAGCCACGATGCCATGCCATTTAGTATCTTTTATCTCTCTTTCTCCAGATTGATGACACTGATGCCATGGAAGATGTGCACTCCCTCCTCACTGATGTTCCCCCGCCTTCAGGTACACAGCAAGCTAGCTCTGAGATAAAGCCTGTGTGCACCAACGTTCTGGTTCCTCTTTGTAGGACTAACTTTCTTTTTAGCTTAGAAATTCAGTTATTGGTTGTTTTTGAAATGGGGTTTCATGTAACTCAGGGTGGCATTGAACTCAGTATGTAGTCAAAAGTAATGGAAGTTCTATATTTAGATTTTATTGTTGAGAACCATCATTTCTAAAACCATAATCACTAAAATATCACATTTTAATTATAATTTGTTTTGGCAGGTTTTTATAGTTGTAATACAGAAATTATGCCTGGCATAAATAATTGGACATCAGAAATACAGGTAAACTGTTTTATTAATTTGAAACAAATACCATATACATTATAAGTAAATGTCACTTAAATACCTACTCCTTTTGACCCCAAGTAGCAATTACAAACACTTTTTAATTTCATTAGTTATCCATTGTTTGCCAGTTTTATCAATTATTAGACTTACAGGGAAGAATAACAAGATGTTGTGTTCTGTGGCCCACCCCTAGATGTTTACATCAGTAAGAGTGGTCAGACTGAGCAGCCTCAACCTGACTAATCAAGCTCTCAATAAGAACTTCAACGGCCTGTGTGAGAACTTGCTCAAGGTAGGAGCCTGCCACTCAGAACCCAGGGTAACTGGACCAGTCTCCTTTGTCTCTCGTGCCTCGCATGCCTGTCAGTCTCTCCTAAGTCAACTCTTAGTGAGACTCTCCTAAGAGTTGGTACTGTGAAAGAAGCTATTTAATATAGTAGCTAAACTTTCATAAAAATCTAGTACATCTGCAGGGTGGTTTTAAGAGCCTGAGTTGTTGACAAACATTAATTCTTTATCAGTGCATTTTCTTTGCATAAAATGGTAGGTTCCATAATGTTGTGTTAGTCCGTTGCAGTGCATGCTGTGACCGGGCTCCCCTCAGTCCTCTTTCTTCCAAGATAGTTCTGCCTGTGACTTCATGTCCTCTGTGTTTACATGATCATACACTGTAGCTAGTCACTGACACTGCTCTCAGAGGGAGGAGCCAGTTTTGCTTTCCTTTCCTGGTTTTCACCTTTTATGATGTAATGTCCTTGGACAGAATTAGTTCCCTGAAGCGAAGAGGTAAGTCACCAGTCCTCTCTTCCGTGCAGAGCCTGTACTTCAAACTCCGCTCCATGACTCCCTGCTGCCTCTGCCATGTGAACTTCACAGTGTCTCTGCCTGAAGACGAGCTAATCCAGGTAACTTTGGAGGTGCCATTGATTGTGGAAGAGGTGTCTAGCCCTTTGTGCTGTTTTTAGTTTATTGTTACCATAACTAAGTAACTACGACACAATGTTTTAACTCAGACTGTCTGAAGTATATTAGTATGCATCTGGCTGTGTATTTAATTTCCTTATTGCTGGTTATCTGCAGGGGATTCACATGTATCTTCCCACTGAGGCCACAGTAAACAGAATGGGGCTCATTATTCATGACTTTAACAGTCCCTGTCTTTCAGAGAAGGCTCTTTCGGAAATGTTTAGGTTTAGCTATACACGTTGCATATCTGAGTTTCCATAGTTTTCTGATTGAGAGTCTTAATCAGGAAGGGCAAACTAGTCAGTTGATAGAGAGTGTCCCATGGTGCTGAAAACAAATTGTAAGACATTTAATGTTGTTAGTGATCGTTTTGCTGATCACGATTGTTTCTATAATCCTAGGTTACAGTCACAGCAGTCGCGATAACTTTTGATAAAAACCAGGCTTTACAGACCACGAAAGCCCATGCTGAAAAGACACTGCAGAGAGGTAAATTTTGATGCCAGGAAGTTAAGTTCTCATTTGTCCATTACAGCTGTGTGACAGGTTTTTATTTAAAGCTGGAACAGTAGATGACTGCTCAGTAAGTGCTGTGTTTGCCTCTCCAGCCTCCACAGATAACGACGAGCTGCTGCAGTTCCCGCTGGAGCTCTGTTCGGACTCACTGCCCGCTCCTGCTTTCCCAGCAACCAAAGGTTGGTCCCACGGGAGAAGCTCTGCCCCCTCTCTAATCAGCTGAGGAGTCTTAATCTGTCATTGTGTGTTTTCCATATGCATGAACAGGGCAAAGTATGTGAAGAGATTATAAACTGTGAAGGCCCTTTTTCGTATGTTCTATCCTTATACTAAAGTTTTAAGATTGAGATTGATTTAAAGTTCGAAGATTTGAGTTCCCAGTGTAAATATTTACACAGAGTGATTTTTGTCTGGTAAGTTTTCTTCTAGTTGAGGTCTTTAACATTTGAGATTTTCATAGACTGTCTGGGGGATGTTCAGGTTAGCCAAGAATGTTTCCATCTTTTACACCATAGCTGTTATTGGAGGACATCGTTTTTATAAGAAATTGATAGTTTTTCAAATGCAAAATAATTTCCCTTTAATGGGAAAATACTCTTGGTTCCTACATTCTATAGAAAAGAATAAAAGGGTTGCTTTTTTCTTTATTTCTCTCTTTTAGTATAATTTTTATTTTAACTTCTCAAAACTGTTGTGTCTAATCTTCTATTACATAGTCTGTAAATGTAGTTTTATTTTATTCTAAAGTTTTTAATTGAGAAATAATAAGTTATTTTTCAATTAGGCATAATATTAGTTATATATTATGTTATATTTCTATTATATATTATGTTATATTTCATTTAACAGAAAATTAATTATTATAATCATAACACTTGAAATTGTTCTATCTATGCATACTTTTATTTGATAACAAATTATGTAGAAAACAGAATAAGTGCGTGTGTATGTGTTCACTAAATCATTCAGTGTAAGGCCCATCTCTCCATGTAGAAATATATGTTTACCTCATAGCCCATAGATTTAAAGAGATAATCCGTGTTCAGATTCTGAATTTTATCACCTAGTAACTTTGGTCATCTTTTTTTGTCATCCACTAAATTTCAATTTTGGATTTGTACAGAAAGTCTTAGCAATCCTTAACTTCTTGGAAGATAAAGGGGAAATCTAGTTCAGAGGTATCTGAGTTCAGGTTTCTGAGTAAACATAGTTTTTAGAGAAGAAACTATTATTGTTAAGAATCTTCTTGAGGGACCTGACAAAATGGCTCAGAGTTTAAGGATCAGGTTTGGATTCAGGACTCATATGGCCGCTCACAACTGTCTGTAGCTGGTTTCAGGGGATCTGATGCCCTTCTCTGGCCGCTGTGGTTGTCAGTACACATACTCAGCGTAGACATACATGCAGACAGAACACTAAGATAAGTAAATCTTAAGAAAAATAATCTTCCTTGGCCTCCTTAGATCCCGCTCTTTTCCGGGATAAAAAGAGAAACTTCTGCAATGAGAAAGCACCCCTAAAACCTAGTCGATGAAGGTTTAATCTGTTGCTGATTTACAAGAATGCATGTTTGGAGTTGGGGTGCACATTAGCTGGATTTTAGCCATGCTGTCATTGCTGACTGGATGATGCAGAGGAGTAGGATGAAGTTTGTGAGTGTGCCCTGTCCATGCTGAGGGCTCCATCCATGCTGAGGGCTCCATCCATACTGAGGGGTTCCATCCATGCTGAGGGGTTCCATCCATGCTGAGGGGTTCCATCCATGCTGAGGG
>NW_004949097.1:9394967-9421023 GCF_000317375.1 Microtus ochrogaster | reverse complement strand
CATGCTGAGGGCTCCATCCATACTGAGGGCTCCATCCATACTGAGGGGTTCCATCCATGCTGAGGGGTTCCATCCATGCTGAGGGCTCCATCCATGCTGAGGGGTTCCAACTACTGCTCACGTGCTCAGCATTATGAAATGATATTCTGTGAACTAAAGAACAAAGGAAGAAGCATTTGGATAGAAGGTCTTTTTGTGAACTGCCGGAGCGTGTACGGCTCATTTGAAAAGGCAGCATGAGAGGCCTGAGATGGAAGCCTGTCTTCAGGGCTGCTGTGTAGGTGTGCAAGCCCACTGACTACAGACCTCCGTCAGCCTGGCTTCTCATGTTGGAAACCTGGAAGTTTTATCCTTCCTTTTAGCCTTTAAGTTAAGTTAAATTTAAAAAATTCCTTCAGTTTCTATATGTTGTGGTTCTATAGTTGCTAACATGTTTATATTGGAGTGGCACACACCTTTAATCCCAGCACTTGGGAGGCAGAGGCAGGCATATTTCTTGAGGAAGGCAGGAGGGTTAGGAAGGATGCCCAGGGACTAGCCTGCTCCCTCAGACTTTGGCTGCTCCTTTCCGTTCATGGTCTTATAAAAGCAGGGGTTGTTTTTTATTTATCTCTTTTTATGTTGACAGGGAGGGTAGTTTGAAGAGCCAGTAATAATATGTTTATTAACAATTGCATCTTTGCTTTTAAATAAACCTTTCATTATTTTTTTGTTATCACAATGGTAAATGTCATGCACTGCTTTCATTACATGTATCTATCCTAATTCACTGCAAAGAGTAAACCAGGCTCTGAATTGTCCAGCCATGGTCAGTTTTTCCCTTTCATGATGAATTTGATTTTATTTTTTAAAGTAACAAAAGTTTATTGGTCTCAGATTTCTGGTCGACTCAGTGTCACCGTGATAGTTACTTGGGTTTGTTTGCTGTGAAATATTGAAAGGTGCTGATTTTCCGTCACTTCTTAAAGAACGTCAGTGAAGGCTGTCAGGATTTTAGGAGAGCACACCTGGTATGGTATCGCCACGAAGCTTGTCCAGGAGGCCGTGCTGTAAGAGACTCTACACTGCCACCATGACTTAGCCTCCTCTACACCCACACTTGGGACTTTTTTTTCTGCATTCTTTAAAGGTACTTTAAAATGATACCTATTGAAGAAGGAAGAGAGAGAAATAGAGTAAAAACGTAGAACCTAAGTGAAGATAGCCTCAGTAAAAAGTTTTAAAATGAGATTTTTTTTCTCATACAATATTGATGAGCTCAATAATTTTGTGCTTTAATGTTTGTGAAAGGTTAACATTACTTTAAAATCTGAAGATATTAAAAACAAAAAGCCAGGTAGTGGTGGCATACACCTTTAGTCCCAGAACTTGGGAGGCAGAGGCAGAATGATCTCTGTGAGTTCAAGGCCAACCTGATTTAAAAATTGAGTTCCAGGATAGCCAACGCTACACAGAGAAACTCTCTCAAAAACAGAAAAACAAAAGTCTGAAGACATAAATCTTGAGGTATTAGTTACAGTGAGGTGGTAGACTTAAACAACTATAAGCCATATACTACTTTAAATCTATCTCAGATATGTTGTAAATCTAATCTATTATAGAATGATAGTTCTGTTTAGATGTTGATAGTTTACTACTCTTGAAGTTTAATTAGCATAACTTAGTTTTTATTGGTTAAAAGTACAGACAAGGACCTTTCCATCCATTCCTGTTTTCTGTGTCTGGGCTGCTTTGTGCCTGCTTAGTCCTTCCTGCTCAGTGTGACCCACATGCAAGTTTGTTATATGTTTTTCAATGTATACATTGCTGATATCTTACTTCTGGTTTTCCATTATAAGCTATTCAAATTGAAGCTTTTATTTCTATCTTTATGCCTTAATAATTTACAACTCTTATGTGGCAGTTTCTTTATCAGTTCATCCTACTTAGCATTATGGATAGGTTTTTATCTGTCTTTAGATTCATCATTAATTTAGTCATTGATAAAGTATATCCAATCATTCATTATATTGATAAAACGCCTGAAAGAATGTCAAAACTCAGTTGTGATTATAGTAACTTAAATCTTTGAATGTTAAAGTGGGAAAATTGTTAAAAATTAAAGACTTTGGGCTGTAATACCTTTTACTCTACAAGAGAATATTATATTTGTAGGAAGTTTTAAAACAGTAATTTTTTTATTTTTTTAATTTATTTATTAAAGATTTCTGTCTCTTCCCCGCCACCGCCTCCCATTTCCCTCCCCCTCCCCCAATTAAGCCCCCCCCTCAGCCCGAAGAGCAATCAGGGTTCCCTGCCCTGTGGGAAGTCCAAGGAACCCCCACCTCCATCCAGGTCTAGTAAGTTGAGCATCCAAACTGCCTAGGCTCCCACAAAGCCAGTACATGCAGTAGGATCAGAAACCCATTGCCATTGTTCTTGAGTTCTCAGTAGTCCTCATTGTCTACTATGTTCAGAGAGTCTGGTTTTATCCCAGGCTTTTTCAGACCCAGGCCAGCTGGCCTTGGTGAGTTCCCAATAAAACATCCCCATTGTCTCAGTGTGTGGGTGCACCCCTCGCGGTCCTGAGTTCCTTGCTCGTGCTCTCTCTCCTTCTGCTCCTGATTTGGACCTTGAGATTTATGTCCGGTGCTCCAATGTGGGTCTCTGTCTCTGTCTCCTTTCATCGCCTGATGAAGGTTAATATTCAGGAGGATGCCTATATGGTTTTCTTTGGGTTCTCCTTATTTAGCTTCTCTAGGATCACTAATTATAGGCTCAATGTCCTTTGTTTATGGCTAGAAACCAAATATGTGTGAGTACATCCCATGCTCCTCTTTTTGGGTCTGGCTTACCTCACTCAGGATAGTGTTAAAACAGTAATTTTTAAAAAGATGTTCACTCTAAGAAAATTTATAGCAAAGCTGATTGATAAATTGTAATGGTGAGAAGTGAAAAGTCAGTAGAGTTAGTAGTTTGTGTTGTCTTTGTCCAACGTGTGTTGCTCACCAGAAAACAAGGTGACTTAGAAAGAGTAAAACTCAGTGGCTCAGGTTCTGGAGGCTGGGAAGGCCTACATCAGCTTCTGGCAGCTTGAAAAAGCCTGTAATGTAGTGTGGAGGAAACACCAAACTGACCTTTTACAGTGGCTGCAGTTTCCCTGGAGAATGGAGCATCTAGCCTAACTAGCTGTAGTACTGTTCTCCTGGCAACAGAAGGTCAGCATGCACCTCGGAGGAGCTACAGTTAGTTGAGAGACGCTTTCGTCACTGGCTATGACAGACTACTGAGAAGGACTTGGAAGAGTCCATGCTATGTCTGCAGCTGTTGTTCTGGTCATTAATATATTCATGTCTGCTAGCCCATTCTTAATCTGGGTTTGTTTTATTCTCCTGTTTGTGGATATAGGGCTTGCTAAATATTGTTAGAGTAAGCTAAGAGAGCACTAATTTGAACCGTATTTGCTCTGTCTGCTTCAGTTTATTCTCCGGGAGTGACAGTTATTACTTATTGGTACCTTTTTGTTTATTTTTAGTTTGTTAATATGATCATGCTGTGCTGTGGAACCCTGGCTGGTCTGATACTTGCTATGTAGCCCAGACCGGCTGTAAATATTCAGTAGTCCTCCTGAGCCATATTCCTGGGATAATAGGCATGCACCACCATGCCCAGTGATAATGACTTTGTTAAGCAATCAGAAGTAGGGCCAGTGTGATGACTCTGAGTCATTACAGCTGATCAGCTTGCCACCAGATCTGATGTTCCATATGATTTCATATGATTGAAGAAGGAAGCATGCTGTCTGCAAGCTGTCTCTTACCTGTTCACATGACCATGGGCGCAGACACATGCACGCACGCACACACACAGTGGGGGGGCAGGGGGCATAAGAGAAGCATGGACTGCTGTGTCTTGACATCAGCTCTTTGCAGATGGAGTGGGGCTCTCACATGAGAACTCCTTGCCTCACTCTCTCATGGAGATGTTCAGATGACCCAGACTTCAGGGCTAGCTCCCCAGCAGAGCTTGAATCATGCTTAGTGAGAAATAGTGAAGTCTGGTGTCCTCCGTGTAGAAACGACCTGGAGATTGCTTATTGTTTTATTGTTAGAGTTAGCAGTGTGTCGATGAGCCACACTGCATACAGTTGTAGTGCTTTCTTGTCTGAGAGTCTGTAACCTGGGGAGCAGACTATATTGAGAAGGAGCCAAGAGTCGGAGGACTTTTGTGTCTAAGGTGTGCAAACTGGACTGAGTTGCCAAAGTTCACTTGTCCCTAGTCGAGCTGACCTTGAACATTTCTTGAAGAGAAGAGTTAAGGTCATAGCAAGTGTGCTAGTCATAACTGGGCTCTTTCAAGTTTTCAGAAAGACTTTTTGAACAGAATATCTATGATTCAAAACAGTTAAAGTTAGGGAATAAAGACCCCCATTTTCGGGGCTGGAGAGATGACTCAGAGGTTAAGAGCACTGGCTGCTCTTCCAGAGGTCCTGAGTTCAATTCCCAGCAACCACATGGTAGCTCACAGCCATCTATGAGATCTGGTGCCCTCTTCTGGCAGGCAGGCATACATGCAGGCAGAACATTGTATACATAATAAATAAATTTTACAAAAAGACCCCCATTATCAATATTTAGGGGGAGAGTAGTAATTTCAGATATATATATATATATATATATATATATATATATATACACTATAAAAATCATGTAGTCTAAAATAAAGTTTCCTTTCATTTCCCTTCTCAAAAGCATGTACTCTTTTTTACCTTATTCTCTGTAGAAAATAACAGATTTTTTTTTTTTTTTGGTTTTTCGAGACAGGGTTTCTCTGTAGCTTTTTGGTTCCTGTCCTGGAACTAGCTCTTGTAGACCAGGCTGGCCTCGAACTCCCAGAGATCCACCTGCCTCTGCCTCCCAAGTGCAGGGATTAAAGGCGTGCGCCACCACCGCCCGGCTATTTATTTTTTGAGATACAAGATTATATATAGGCATACTAAGCAGACTCACTGCATAGCTGAGGATGACTTTAAAGTTCTGATCCTCCTCAGATCTCTTCCCAAATGCCGGGTTACAGTGTGTACCCAAATGCTTGGCTCATCATTGTGCTTTTTACAGACACAAACATTTTTCATAGTGCTTTGTACTGTGTCGTTTCCACTTGGCACAGTTTAGGGTTGCCATGAAATCACATACAGCAATACTGAATTATGGAAGAGAATTTTGTTTTGATGGTTTCTACAATGATTTTAGCTATTCCTCTTTGCTCCTGAAAAAAAGAAAAGTTCATAGGATGCCTGCCTAATGTGAACTATACATATTCTCTCTCTCTCTCTCTCTCTCTCTCTCTCTCTCTCTCTCTCTCTCTCTCTCTCTCTCTCTCCTTCTTTTCTGTTGATGGAGATCAAGGCGCAGAGCCTTAGCTTTCTAAGTAGACAGTCTACTATGAAGCTGCAGTACCCTAACTCTTGGTTTTTTGAAACCGCCTTGAACTCCTGCCTCTACCTTCCATCGTGGTAGGTAGATGTTTATCGTCACACTCAGCTCAGCTGTCCTTTCTGTAATACTCCGAGTCTGTCCTGCTCAGCAGGGACCCCAGAGAACCCTGGAAACCTCCAAGCCTGTAGTGGACTGCTTGTTCTCCATGTATGCATGGAGTCCCTTCCTGCCCTGTAGGGTCTCTACAGACTATCAAGCCTCTGAATACATGTTAGAGCCTCCCCAGCTTCTTCCTGTATTGCCATCTCCTTTGGACTTGCTCAGTTCCTCAGCCTACTGAATACGAGCACTGTACTAGTTAGGTATGGAGTCTGTGGACATGATGGTCGATGTTCAGACATGCCTGCAGTGTGGCACCTTCATAGGCATCTGTGGCCTGTACCCAATTACCATTTCTTAATCAACTCCACATTTAGATGACTGCCAGCTATTGTATGCTCTCCTGTTAGCTACTCCGTTTAGGAGAATGTTCTATACAAATCATATCTTGAGTAGTTAGATTTTATTAATTTGAAAGTATTACCAAAATGTCAATACATTTACTTAGTTGACACTTTAAAAAAAATGGATGGCCCGACTAATTCTTACTGTTTCTAATGAGCTATTCTTTTTTTTGTTGTTTGTTTAGTTTTATAATTCCTTGAAACAAAAATGTAAATATGCTAGTGCAGAGAAAGCATGAGCAGCAAAAATACATTTACATTTTCACAATATTTTACATATATACAACAAATTCCCATCTGGATGCTACTCTCTAGGCTGCTAGGATCTGTTTGGGGGATCCGGCTTCCTACCTAGCTGGAGATCTGTCACCCTTTAGTACCACAAAGTCTGGCTACCACCAGTGGGAGCTGTTGATAAAGCCAGATGGAGAGGGTGATGTGTGTGAGCATGGTGGTGTCATGGTGCTAGCTTCCCCCCCCCCCCCCAACTTTGCCTTCCCCAGCACACTGGCCCTTTCTTCTGTGCTGTCATTCTACTAGCGTGCTACTGTTGACGTTTTCTCCAGAAACTCGCTTTGTGTTGTAGTAAGCAACCATCTGGGCATGGTATTTATTAATGGGGATATTCTTCACGTGAAGGAACTGCGTTTTAAATCCTAATACTTGTGTTTGGTTGCCTTTGTAATGAAGCCGTAAAAATTTACTTACTCTAATCTTTGGACTCACGGAAGGTATTAATATCAGCAGGGAAGAGGTCCTGGCTTGTGCTTAGCATCGAGCTAATGCTGTTCGTATTGTCTTACTAGAACACCTGGAGAGTGCGAGTTCTAACTCAGGTACACCAGCTGCACAGAGAGGTGAGTTTGCCTAACTAAGCACACAGTCACCGTACTACGTGAGAAGTTGTAGATCAGTAGACGTAAAATTACAGGCAGAGGAATGCACTGGACAGTGGAATAGACCATAGATATGGTTTTATTGTATCTAGATTGTTTTAAAAATTCATCGATTGTTTGCTTTGTTCTCATTTTATTTTATTAGTATTTTAATAGTTTTTCTAATTTCCGAAGTTTCAGCTTTTTAACCTGTTTTAGTGTTCATAGAAGGGGTGCTAGCTGCCCCTCCTCAAATCTTGTCAGAGGTCTTGTAGCCAGAAATCCAACCTGCAAGCAGAACATTGACAATGGCCCTTTGGTTTTCTTGCTGGTTTAATAGCTGGGTTATTGATGGTGGAAAGAAGATACTTTAGTAAGAAATACAGCTAGTGAGGTCATGGGGCTTTTGTTGTTGTCCTTTTGTGTTTTCCCCTTCAGGTAGTTTTCAACACTTGATGCTTTTTTAGCTTAGGTTTTTGGCTAAAGTGGGGAAAGGGGTTGCTCATAACGGGTTGATTATAAATTGAATTATAAATTAAAATCAAATAGAAACTACTAAACTCTTATAAGGAGGAGAGCAGGAACAATAAGCAGTCTGTCCTCTGCTTATGCGTTAGCTGGACTGCATTTGTCCCCCTGAGACCACATGGTCATGCACCCAGCCCTCCGCCAGCTTTACTGGGTTTGGACACTTGAATGTCTAAGCTCCACTCCCCACTGCCCCTCCCTCTCCTGTCTGGCCTGAAAAGGTCACTCTTTCCCTAGCTACAGCGAAGTTAAGTTACATCATCAAGGAGGATTATGGCGAGTAAGACACGTCATCCATATTTTTTCTTTGTGTTTTCTTTTGTTTTCTGTCTGTGTTTTCAGCAACGTCAGTTGATTACAGTTCCTTTGCAGACAGATGCAGCAGCTGGATAGAGCTCATTAAACTGAAAGCTCAGACCATAAGGCGCGGATCAATTAAGACAAGTAGGCGGACGTTTCTACCACATTCTGATGACCTGAGAAGCATCCCCCTGACTTCCCAGTGGTGAAGGCTAGACCTTACTGCCTAGTAACAACATTGCCAATCAGTCATGTACTTGAGTGTGAAAGCTGCAGACACTTGGTTATTCGTGAGAAGTTATTTTAGAGCCTTTCATTGCTTACTTTTAGCTATATATAGAATTGTCTTTTAAATTTCACTCTTTATGAAGCTTTCTGAAAGTAAATGGATGCATATTACATCCCTACCTAGGAGGACACGGCCAGCTTTCTTGTTAGGGAGACACTCTTCAGGACCCAGTGAACTGCTGACTTCATGGCTGTCAGCTTCCTAAATCTGACGACAGGGTATCAAAGGATCAAGTGTATCTACAAAGAAGACAGTTTGTCTTACTGCTGGACTTTAGAGAGATGTCTTTAGATCCTGGTTTTTGGCAGATTTTGAGAAAACAGTATTTGAGTGGATTTACATTAAAAAGGGAAAGAACTGCATTTCAGAGGGGGCGATACAGTAAATAGATCACCAGAATCATATTTAACCCTAGAGGTGCTGAATCAACAACTAGGCGGCTTGGTTTCCTCCTGTGGAAACAGTCATCATGGTGCCCCTGTGGCTGGTTGTGAGCTGGAAAACACAGGGACATGTGTTCACTGCAGTTACGTAGTAGGTAGTGGTGACTTCTAACAGGACGTGGTGTACTGCACTTACTTAGTAAGTGGTGCTGACTGTTTTACTGTTACTTTCCCAGACATTTGGTAGACAGCCAAGATGCTTGTCAAGGTTAAAGTTATGTGGCTGTTTAATCAAAAAAGTTTGGGAAAGAAATTTAGAACTGTATTACACCCAGTGTTACCTAGGCTGCCTACAAGCCAGCAGTGATGGAGTGGCCTGAAACAGGTGGAAAATGCACGGGAATGTACCAACTTTCACACTCTCCTCGGATAATTGGTTTCTACAGCAGCTACCTTACTGCTCTGGCGCTTTTTCCTTCTCCACTGTGTAACCGATCATTGTGTGTCTAGCTACACTGCATCACATTTTCCTTTGCAGGGATGTCATTTCCTTCCCAAAGAATTCCATTCCAGCTTCTCATGTCTCTCTCTAAATTGCATGTAGTGCATGATAATTTCTTTTCTTTCATGACATGGCTTAGTCTCACAGACAGCTGAATGTTGTCACCACTTGTTTGGAAACCTTAGGGGATTAACCAGTTTCCAGTGTCTGTTCTTAATGTTTCCATTATTTCTCCAATTTTAGCTGTGACGGTTGAGAAAGCAAGTCCCATGGGTGATGGAAATTTCCGGAATCGCTCTGCTCCACCTTGTGCAAGTTCCACAGTTGGGGTTGTTAAGATGACGCCTCTTTCTTTCATTCCTGGAGCAAAGATAACAAAATATCTTGGCATCATTAACATGTTTTTTATTAGAGAAACTACTTCTCTTCGGGAGGTAACTTTACAAAACTTTAATTTTTTTTTCTTGAAAGAGTTAGTAATAAAGCCAAGTTTTGCTTTCTTTTAAATACAGACACTTAATTTGACCCACCTGTTTGTGACCTGTCTGGATTTTACATAAGACATACATTTCATACAGTAACTCCTTTTGTAAGAGTTGTGCCTGATTTAAGCCCATTTGTTTGCAGAACTTCTAGATGCTTACTATAAAGCAAATGACTTCCTCTTAGATTTGATACAAGATTTAAAACTTCTCTGACAGGACATCTAAGTTTTCTAAGCTATTTTTCTGATATGAATTTTAACAGCAGTTTTTAAGGAGCTGCATTTAGAAGTAGTAGGTTTTTATAGTAGATGTAAACACAGGGGTACTTTACCCCTATACTTTCTTCCCTCTGAAAAAAGAACGAGCCTGCCAGCTTTCTGTTGTAGGAGGGCGCTTGAAATGCTGTGAGAAGTCCTTCTGTATAGTGTTGCTTTTGTTGGTTAATAAAGAAGCTGCTTTTGGCTAATGGCTTAACAGAATATAGCCAGGCTGGAAGAGATAGAGAGAGAGCAGGCGGAGTCAGGGAGCTGCCATGGAGCCACCAGTTAGAACCATGCCAGTAGGCCACAACCCTCGTGGTAAAATATAAAATAATGAAAATGGGTTAATTCAAATACAAGAGTTAGCCAGAAATTCGCTTAAGCTATTGGCCAAACAGTATTGCAAATAATCTAGTTTTTGTGTGGTTATTTCGTGTTGGGGCATCCAGGAATGAAGAAGCAGCCTCTGCCAACACTTCTCAGACTTGTCAGTGCACAAGAATGCTGCTTCTCCCCATCCTCAGTGCACATGGGGAACTGCTACATGACGGTTATAAAACTTTATGTCATATGATTAAATTACAAAATCAGGACCACTCTATTGTGTCATTCGTAACTCAGGAATTTAACCTAATAGAAACGGAAACTATATGTTATGAGTCAGGGCTGCTAAACAAATTAATATTTAAATAGGGGAACTTTTGAATTGCTGAGGTGTGAAACCTCATTATCTCTGTCTATTTGACTGTCACAGCAGTTTGTGCTGTGGAAAGTGCCTTTCCTGTAAGATGACTCTGCTGTGCTTTGCTTGTGTCTCCATGGCACACTTCCTTCTCCCAGCAGGGAGCCTGCTTGGCACAGAGCGAGCACAGTATGTCTTTCTGTAGGTGAATGGATAATATCTGACAGGTTCATTAATTAGGTGGATATTTTCTTTAAGATAGACTATCTTAATTATACTCTAATTGTGTTGATGTAGAAGATAAACCATGTAGTCTCAGATCCTTTTAATAGAGAATTGAAGTCTACTTAAGTTTGACAAAATAGGTTTGTTTCAAAATTGGCATGTTTTGTTTTTTTCTGTTGTTTTCTTTTCTAGTTGCTCCTAGTAGTGTATGGCTATACTATTTTGAACCTTTAAGTTTTATTGCCCACATGATCCTGTGGTCTCAGCCTTCTAGGTAGTAGGCTTCATGCACAAGCTCCTGGCCATGCATTGTGGAAGCTTTTCCTGCTGCAGTGTTACTACATGCTGAGTCACTGCAGCAGAGACCTGCACCGTTAGCCTAAGGTGCAGCATCCCATGTGTGGCCTTGCCTGGTGAGCTTCCTTACAGTCAGTTTTGCTCCTTCGAATTGACCTGTCTATACTCTGCTCCCGTCTCCTGACCTCATAAGCAGAGGCAACTGGTGAAGAGTGTACAGAGCTGCACGCCCGAGGAAAGGCTCAGATCGCTGATCTAGTTCTGGAGTTTCACACTCTGGAGGATCTCCTTAGCTGTTTAAAAAGATGTGCTTGGGGCTGGAGAGATTGCTCAGGGATTAGAGCACAGGCTGTTTTAGAGGACCCAGACTCAGTTCCCAGAGTCTACACGGTGGCTCACCACCATCTGTAACTCCAGTTCTAGAGGTTTCAGGGCCCCTTTCGGTCCCCTCTGGACACCAGGCATATATGGGTTACACAGATATAGATAGATATACAGGCAAAACACCAATGCATGTAAACTTTTTTTTTAAAAGAAGTACTTAAGAAAATAATTTTGTTCCTAATAGTAGACTCTTGTGTTTTCTTAACTTCAGTTTAATTCAGAAATTTCCTTGATTGTCCTGAACTTCACCTTCAGTAGAGCTGATAGAAAACATAAGTAGAAAAGCATGTAAGCTATTGACTAGTTTTAATTTTTGTTGTGTTGGGTTTGTAATAGAAAAAGTTCCCCATACCACTATGTTTATCCTCTAGCAATGTGTATAGCATAGTGCACAATGCTATTTGTGCACTGCTGAATTGTGCATTCGCATCCAATGTGGTATCAAGCAAGAATTACAGTTCAGTTATAGTATTTATATCTTATCTTTCATCATAACTAAGGAAAACTATATTATTTCTTTCTACTCTTCAAGTCCAACAAAGACTCCAGAAGGATATAATATTACCAAGTAAATAGGAAGTGCATTGTAAGCAACTTCCAAAACTCTAGAAATGACAGACATCACGCTGCCTGAACAGTCACCCAAAGTTCTCCTGTACCATTGGGGTATCCATCTTCAGCCTATTGGCCCATAGTATCCAGCAGACTTTTCCATGAAGCAGGAAATTTCAAAGACAGTTTTGCCTATATTGGCAGTTTGTCAGTCACTTTCTTTTGTGTCCTGTAGAATGTCTTGCATGTTCTCTAATGAAGCAGGAACCTTGAAGGATGTCTTACCTTTAGGCAAATTCAGCAGTCATTTCGTGTGAGTCCTGCATGTCCAGTTCATCAAGCAGTCCAGGCAAGAGCAGTTCCTGGCCCAAATGGCTATCAAACTCCATGAGGAGACTCTTCGATGTCCATCATCCTTTTGAAGTAGTTTGGTGCTACCAGGAGCAGATGTGTCTCACTGTCATGAAAAGTCCTAACTTCTTAAAATATTTTAAGTGCATATTCTGAAGGTCTCTGAAAGATTTAAAGAATCTCTATCCATCTGAAATATACCTCTTTACATCTAGAAAACCTAATATTACTACAAGCTTGACTATTATAGGTGATTATCTGTTACACTACATTTTAAATGAGCTGCACAGACACAATACCTTAATCAAGATCAGAAATACATAGACACAGTGTACCTTAAATATGTATTAATAAACTGAGATTCATACCAATGCAAATCTCTATAGCATATCCACCTTTAAATGTAAACAAACATTTATAAACATTATTTGGGAATCTGGGCATAGTTCTTTTCGAAACTGCTTCCTGCTTTTTGTTGGGTGAAGTTTTTTCTTTTAGTGTGTGTGTGGGGGGTGTTCAAGGTGACACTTCAGAGGCTCATGGTGCATCAAACCACATTAGCCTGAAATGAATCCAAAGGTTCTCATCATCTGTGGAAACAAAAAAAAAAAAGAACCTCTTTTCCAAAGCATAATATCCTTAGACACAAATTCTGAAGTCAATATACCTTTCTAATATACATGCTGCTTTAGCTTAGCAGCCTATACAATAAAATGTTTCTCTGTACTTA
This sequence comes from Microtus ochrogaster, assembly GCF_000317375.1. Classification (NCBI taxonomy): domain Eukaryota; kingdom Metazoa; phylum Chordata; class Mammalia; order Rodentia; family Cricetidae; genus Microtus; species Microtus ochrogaster. Next base: position 9,408,260 of record NW_004949097.1, on the reverse strand, counting down.
GCTCCTTCACAGTCAAATAATTCAAAGAAAACACAATAATATACATAATCCAGACTCTCTGTGTATTCCATCTTTATGTGACTTTTCTTACTCTATTATTTTTAATATTTATATTATTATCTTTACTCCTTTAATCTATGACTGTCTGTACTCTATTTCTTTAAAGACTTTCATTTTTTATAAACCATTTACTTCTTTTTATAACTCTCCATACTTTTTTCTTCTGTATCCCAAGCCTACGTACATTTTTAAACACACTGTGACCCATTTAGAGGTCTTTTATGTCTAGATTTGTCATTATTGCATATCTAATTATTTTCTGACCAGAAGTGCTTCTTAAAATGCTAAGCCCTTCTTAAGAACTTAAGCAGCACCATTGCTAGGGGAAATATGGCACTGCCTGCTTGCCCCGCCCAGTCCAGCATGGCGGAGCTGCTCACTGCCTCTGAGAGCCATGTACAGTACCCCATCTCAAGGCACACAGCCGGTCCATGTTGTCACCAAGCAAGCTGTAGCACATTGCTCACAAACTCATTCAAATCCTCAGTCTCCTTAAAGAGCCAGAGGTCATGCTGGCAACACGGCCCAGAAAGCTGGCATTTCAAAATGGCGTGGCTTCTTTTCTGCTTCTGCTGAATTGGGAAAACCTCCCTCAAAGGAGCTGTGGCATGCTGCCAGCAAACAAGAAGCTGTGTTAAACTCTGCATTTTTGTATCTAGAATTCCTTTTCAAGCCCTATCAGGTTTTAAGTGGATTTTAGCCAATCATGTTGGCACCAATTTGTTGACGAGAGGCTGCTTGTTTATCCCAGCCACCCAGAACCGAAATAATCACACAGAAACTGTATTAATTAAATCACTGGTTGGCCCATTAGCACTAGTTTCTTATTAGCTAACTCTTACATATTAATTTAACCCATGTCCATTAATCTGTGTATCACCTCAAGGTTGTGACCTTCCAGCAAGGTTTCAGCCTGTCTGTCTCTGGCGGTGGCTCCATGGCTTCTCTCTTTACTCTGCTTCCTTTCTCCCAGCATTCAGTTTAGTTTCCCCTGCCTAACTGTGTTCTGCCCTGCTATAGACTCAAGCCAGCTTTCTTTATTAACTAATGGTATTTACAGTACACAGAGGGGAATCCCACATCAGCTAGTGATGGGCAAACTACAATTTATCATAGATTTAATGAATACTTTAAAATCCTTACTCAAGTATGTTTATTAATGCAAAAAAAACCCTTATGAGGAAAATATAAATGACTGTGTTTTACATTGAGGCAATTCAGAATGTGTACTATTGGCTTTTGGCATTTTCTGCATGGCCCTACCCTGTGTATGATGCAGTGGCCTGTCTGTCCTTTGCAGGAAGGAGGAGTCAGTGGTTTCCTCCATGCTTTCATTGCTGAAGTGTTTGCCATGGTAAGAGCTCACGTTGCCGCACTGGGAGGGAATGCTGTTGTTTCCTACATTATGAAGCAGTGTGTCTTCATGGAAAATCCCAGTAAGAACCAGGTGAGATGACTAAATATCTCTAAGAAGTTGGAGAATTGACCCTCTGGCCTGTCACATCCATTCACTTCTAAAAGAATTGCTTTTCAGAACTTTGACTGTAGATGTTAAAGCGTACTTAAATGACTTTATTATTTACACAGTCATCATTGTTCAGGCTCTGCTCCATATCCCACGTGAGTAGTTATCACCCTTAATTAAGCTTTGCTGGAGTTACTATTCCTGCCACCCTCTTGGTAAGCCTTGGAATATGGATGTGGCTGTGCCTCCTCTCAGGAGGTCTGAGGTGCCCCTCACAGTATTTCTACCAAATGTTACTCTGTAAATGGGGTATGTAATAAGAAGAGGTCTTACTAGACTAAACCTTAGAATACCGTTCTTTTATTAATTTTAACTAAATAGCTCAAAAATTTGAGGGGTTTCTTCTAAAATTGAATAATTATATAAGTAACAGAGTGTCTTGAAAGCAGCATGCTCCATCCTATTCTACTTGGCACATACCAGAAATCATATTTTTTGCCTCACACTCACGATAGATGAGCAAAAGTACTTGTGCCCCGAGAACAGGGAACATGCAGGCAGATACTGCACTCAAGATCCGGTATTTCAGTTTCACAGGAATGAGAAGAGTAGATGTGTGTGTCTGTGTGGGTACGAATTTTACTGCTAGCCCTGTACTTAGATGATTATAATTAAGGGTAGATCGTTTGCATCCTCAGGGCTCCTGGCTTTTATGGATAACGCTATCCTCACAGTGGACTTTTGCCATAGGTGTGCAAGCAATGTAAGAAGAGAGCCAACTTAAGCACAGCCTTAGTCTTATTTCAGAGCCATTAATTTAGTCAGTGTCTTAAGAAAGATAAACCATTTCACCTCCTTTTCAATTCTTATAACTTACATATTTTTATTAGTTTGTTCTACTACATTGAGAGATGTTAAAGAATAGTCCTCGTCTGAAACTAGAAGACAGCTTTCTGTTACATTTGGTGAAGCAGATCACAGTAGGAGAGCACATTGTCACGCATTGGCCTCTGGTCTCCACACATGCAGGCTAGAGTGCCCACAGTCCCATACCCCTACCCCATACACTCTGCAGTAGCCTGTGTGTTTTTGCACACTGAGGGAACCATCCTGACCTAGTTGCTTTTTATATTTTTAAGATATATTGTCCATATATGTAGTCTTTTTTTATATTGTATTTTAATGTATGTTTTGGAGTTGCACTAGATTCAAACTTCAAAAATTCAATTAAAAAACAAATGTAGGAGGTAGAAGAAGCAGGCAGAGCTATATGACTTTGAGGCCAGCCTGGTCCCCAGAGCTCCAGGCTACTCAGGTGTCTTAGGGTTTCTATGGCTGTGAAAAGACACCATTGTTGACCAAGTTTTCTGTCCCACCCGGTCCTGCAGCCATTCAGCCCCAAAGAAATACACAGAGGTCTACATTAGTTAATAAACTGATTTGCCTATTAGCTCAGGCTTCTTATTAACAAATTATAACTTATATTAGCCCATAATTTTAATTGCATTAGCCATGTGACTTGGTACCTTTATCGGTGAGGCAGTCACAGCTTATGTGCTCTGAGTGATGACTGCAGACTGACTCTCTTCCCAGAATTCTCCTGTTCTCATTGACCCACCTCTACTTCCTGTCTGGTTGCCCTGCCACTACTTCCTGCCTGACTACGGGACAATCATCATTTTATTAAACAAGTACAAGAACCAAATCTTTGCAGGGTAAAACCATTGTCCCACAGCACACCATGACCACTACAACTCTTATAAAGAAAAACATTTAATTGGGGCAGCTTTCATTTTCAGAAGTTTAGTCCTTTATGATCTGACATGGTGGCATGCAGGCAGACATGGTGGTCTGCAGGCAGACATGGTGCTGGAGAAGGAGCCGAGGGTCCTACATCTTGACTTGCAGGCAACACGAAGTAGTTTGAACTAACTGGACATGGCTTGAGCATATATGAGACCTCAAAGCCTGCCTCCACAATGACACACTTCCTCCAACAAGGCCACATCTCCTAATAATGCCACTCCCTTTGGAGGGTCATTTTCTTTCAAACCACCACACCAGGGTTACATAGTGAGACCCTGTCTCAAAAACAGTAAAAATAAGTAAATAGAAAAGTTTCTCCCCGTTTTGTGTTCAGGCCAATCAGTTTCTTTACTACACACAGCCGAAATCATTAGTGCCTTACTTTTCTTCTTGTGTATTTTAATGTCACTTCTGTTCCTGAGGGCCCAGCATGCCAGAGAGAGTCTTAACTGCACACTTAAATGAACAGCTGTACATTTCATCCCACGTCTGCACAGTGCTGCTGTGTACATGGTTCTGTAGCTTGTTTTATCACTTTATTTTTCTTGGTGACTTTTTCAGTTCAAGACCAAAAGATTGTCTTAATTATTCCTTTAGCCACTCAGCACTCCATAGCATTGGTCACTCAGAATCCTCAGCTGTCCCCTGATGGCAGTGGGTAGTATCTGTTGACTGTTTCTCTGATGTAAGAACTAACATGGATATAAGGGGCTAGCACAGTGAGTGTATCCAAAGGGAAGGCCTCTGATGTTTGTAGTTTTCCTACAATGATAAAATTTGCCTCCATTGAGACTGTTTTGCATATTCTAATTATTTTCATTAATTTATCACATTCATGATGCTTAGCCATGTTGGTAGAGTTTATGCCAATTTCATTTCTGTTTAGTATCAGGTATAACTATATTTTCACTTTCTCCTTGATAGTATTTACATTATTTTAATTATTTTCCTTTTATAAACATGTTGTAGTAAAAAGTACCATCCAAGATTTTTCTCTAGAGGAAAATACAAAGTACAGGCTGGAATGGTGGTTGGAGATTGCATGCTTTTCCTGCTCTGTGAGAGATGACATTGCCTTTCAGAGTAGCTGCTCTTCTCTAGTACCTGTGTTTGCTGCCTGTGCCTCTGTCAGCACCTAGTAAAGTCCAGCTTTCACGTCTCCCCAGTATCCGTGGTGTGGTCTCTTACTGTCTATTTGCAGAGCTCTGATTTACGGCGGGCTTGAATATTTTGTCATGTGTTCTCAGGCTTTCTGGATTTCTTTTCCTGTGAACTTTTTCTTTCCTCATCTTCTGTTGGGTTGTTCTAGTGGTTGATTGGCCTGTGCTGGATTTGGTTTTCTACCAGAACCCGTGCACAGCAGGCATATGACCTCGGTGCTGCATGCTCCTGGACTTCTGTCTGCTGTCTTTACAGGCGCAGTGTCTCATAAATGTCAGTGGTGATGCGGTGGTCTTTGTTCGTGAATCTGACTTAGAGGCCATGTCAACTCAGCAGTCTGCTGTCAACTGCCAGACATCATGTCCTGGAGAAGTCACAACCTGAAGACAGATGGAGCTCAACTGAGTGAAATTCGTCCGTCTCCATTGTTTGTCAGCATCTTCACAGATGAGAACCTCAGCGGGGGTAGATAACTGAGGAGGAGTGGGCATGAGTTGGTTTGGTTTGTGTGGACGTCTTGGAGACTTAAGAATTTCTGATCTCGACATTTCATTTGCTTGTTTACACAGACAGATCCCATGGAATCTAGCACCTTCAGTTATGGGAGTTACTTGTAATTTATGTTGATTTTAGTAAAATTATATTTAAAAATGAAATGGGAAGATTGTCAAGAGACTGGGATAAGTAGCTTCTGTAACTTAGAAAACTAAGTGGGAATCCAGATTGCTAACAAGTCTGTAGTTGATTTGTAAAATAGAGGACACTACTGTGTATTTTCAGAAAATTACTATGTGGGTTTCCCAGTATCTCTTGCTTGAAATGAGGAACTTGTTAGTTGGGCAGGTGATGTACTTCAGCCACTTTTCAAAGGAAGATTCTACAGTGTGCATCTGCAGCGTGACCCGGATGCTCTGAGGAGCTTCCCAGGAGGCCTCCACATCAAGGAGGGAGGGCGCCTCTCGACTAACTACTGCTTCATATGTAATTGTCTAGAAGAGGCTTGGCTTCAACTGGCTAGAGACCATTGTGAAATGTATTCAAGTAGTGAAAGTACAGTCGACCTAGGAAGAACCGGATTGCTTTCTAATAATATTATATTGCACTCTTACTAGGGGACTTTGGTGAGGTACACTGTTTGCTATAGAACTTGGAAATGAGACTTGAATATGCTGTGAAGTGTTGAATGTATGTATTAAGTCTTACCTATGCCAAGTACCCACTGCTAATGAAATATCAAAGTCCTCCTTTACCCCATGGAATTCCCTTATAAAAGTTAGCATTTTATTCTCTCAGAACAGTAAATTACCCTAAAGACAAAAAGTCATCTTATTGTTACACAGGTGTCAATATTTTTCTGTATTTTGTTTATAATTTTATTTTTTAAATAAAAAGTTTATAAACAGTATTCCCAACTCTTTGCCTTTTTGATGAGATACCTGTTTCTGAGTCATGGCATCATTTTGTGTCTGCTCTCATGCCTGAGTCAGTAAGTATCTGCTGAGCGCCTACTGCACGGTGGGTCCCCATCACCGTGGGGGGGCACCCCTGCTGTCTTGGGCAGTTAGCTGCTTGGTGCCTGCTACTGAATGTCTCTTAGATGGCAGGCATGGTTATGGGTCATGACAAACACCTGTAAGTTCTTGCGCACATCCGCTTGCAGCTCAGCGGCCTGCACACAGAAGTATTGGGAGGTACGCTTTGCAGAGCTGCAGTCTGACAGGCAGTCAACCTGGCCCTTTGCAGCTCACCACAGCTTTCCAAGGACTCTCATGCCCGGTGTTTGCCCCTTTCATGCAGTTCCTTGCTGATCCATGTGGCCTCGAGCTCCATGGCCGCCACCATGTGTTGTCTAGACCTCTCTGTTCACACAGAGCAGCATGTGCCCAGCAGCAGTGTCCAGTCTTCAGCCCCAACCCTTACGGGTCTTTGCTGGCAATAACCTTCCTGTTGCTATGACTTTTCATTTTATATAAATGGAGTCAGAAGAGGGTTCTATATTTTGAAAGGTTTGGTTTTTTTTCTCTTGTCACTCAAAGTATTGACAGAGGTGCTAGTATCTTACTAGTACTGTCCCCATCCCCACCTACTGAGAGCACTGTCACCATCCCCACCTACTGAGAGCAGAATCCCCATCCCCACCTATGAGAGCACTGTCCCCATCCCCACCTATGAGAGCACTGTCCCCATCCCCACCTATGAGAGCACTGTCACCATCCCCACCTATGAGAGCACTGTCCCCATCCCCACCTATGAGAGCACTGTCCCCATCCCCACCTATGAGAGCACTGTCACCATCCCCACCTACTGAGAGCACTGTCCCCATCCCCACCTATGAGAGCACTGTCACCATCCCCACCTATGAGAGCACTGTCACCATCCCCACCTATGAGAGCACTTTCCCCATCCCCACCTACTGAGAGCACTGTCCCCATCCCCACCTGGCAGGATATGATGCTCCTGTTTTATCCATTTACAGATACTCTGTATCTCTGTCAGTAGTTGAGGTATGGGCATTTCTTTGCCCAAAGGCCAGTTCTGCCAAGAAGAAAGGCTCCAGGTAGAGTGTCTTTGGTGCTTAACATTTTCTTGGGAATAGATCTGTGTTGCCAGGAGCAATTGTGTCTCATTACCATGGAACTCTAGGTTAGATTAAAAGCCATTTTTTACAGCTCTTTGAAGAGGTTGAAGATTACCTATACTGAATATAATCTCTATGTATCTAGAGAACCTGACTAGTCTAATTATAAATATGACAAGCATAGATGACTATTGATCTATAATTCTCAATACCTATCTAACTTAAAGACTAAGACAATAAACAACTGTGCAATAAATGAGGACAATGACCTTTAAATGTAAACAATGTATAAGTATCTTTATCAGAGGTAGTAATGTACACTGTAATATGGTAGATATATATCAATATATAAACAATGTTTTAAACAGGTAGAAGCATACATCCATACAATATTCAATATAATTTAACCTTGTATCAATATACAAGAATCTATACCAATATAATTGTCTAAAAACAATAACTTATAAATACTAATCTATTATCCTATCATCCAATTATCCCTCTTTTTTTTAAAAAAAAAAAGATCCCTGAGCCTATAAAATTTTTTCCCATCCCTCAACTGTGTACCAATTATAATCAACCCCTAAATGATGTCCCTAAGCCTGAGGGCAAACTTTGTTGGGAGAGGGGACATCGTCCTCTAGAATTGCTTGTGGGAGGACCTCGTAGTAGGCTGAGAATTATTATAAGTATGCACTGTGAAGGCAAACTGTTTTCTACCTTTTTCTTGTAAAGGTATAGTGAAGAAACAATCCTTTAAATCAATAACTATGAGAGGCCATCCCTTTGGTAACAGAGAGGGCAGAGGAATTCCAGATTGCAGAGGGCCCATAGGTTGAATAGCCTTGTTGATAGCTCTAAGATCTGTCACCTTTTCCATTTTTTTTTAGATTTTTTTCTTAACAACAAATACAGGAGAATTCCAAGAGCTGGTAGATTTTTTTTATATGTCAAGCATTTAATTGCTCTTCTACCAGCTGTTCTAAAGCCTGTAACTTTTCCTCAGCTAAAGGCCATTGTTTAACCCATATTGGCTTTTTAGTTAACCATTTTAAAGGCAGGGCTGTTGGTGCATCGGAAGGGTTATCAATTGCTTTGTGTTTTTGTACAGCCCAAATGCCTGGTGTTTGTTGTCTGTAATATCTTTTAATATTTTCCTCAGAAATATAAGCTTTAGGGGCTGTAGGAATGTTAATCTGGGTATTCCATTGTTGCAATAGGTCATGACCCCATAAATTTATTGTAATTTTGGCTATATATGGCCTTAGTTTTTCTATTTGTCCTTTTAGTCCAATATATTTAACTCATCTTGTGCTTTATCTTACCCGAGATAGGGTTCCAATTTCCATGAACTGAACATCTACCTCCTAAAGAGGCCAATTCAGATGTCAAGATTTTGGAGTAATGATACTTACATCTTCACCTGTGTCTAATAAGCCTTCAATAAAAATGTCATTTATACACACCCTTAGCTTTGGTCTTTGTTCATTTATAGAAGTCTGCCAGAATATACGTTTCCTCTGTACCACCAGATTTCTTGAGTCATTTTTTACATTTATCTCATCATTTAGACCATTATTGTTTTTGACAGCAGGCATGGGACCTTCTAATTTTTCTGACGAGACACTTTATCCACAGTAACTGGGAATGACTGGACCACATTTGTCATGGGGGTCTGCAAGAGGCCCCCCACAGCGTTTTCCAATGATATCAGGTTGTCTTGTCTATCTCTTGTTGATCTACATTCATTGGTCCAATGTCAGCCTTTGTCACACCTCCTACATAAATCTGAAGGCTGAGTTCTCCCATTCCTGCTATTCCCAGAAGAGGCATTATTCCTGGAAATCCATTGTCTACAATCCCTTCTCATATGTCCCATTTTACCACAATTAAAACGTTTGGTATTTTGATGTCTTCTCTTACCATTGGAAATTGCTTCCCCTACCCACATTTAGTACCATAGCCGAATATCTCGACATTTATTGTATGCAAGACCTATTCATCTATGGGTGCTGATCTGATCTTTAAAGACCCCAGGATCCTTTTGCAGTCTATGTTGGCATTTTCATAAGCTAAAGATTCAATTATTATACATCTAGCTTCTGGGTCAGTTATCCCTATTTGTATGGCCCTAGTTAGTCTTTGCAAAAAAGTCACTAAAGGTTTTTTTCTGACCCTTTTTAACTCTTAAGATATGATTCCGCTTTCTGTCCTGGTTCCTGAGCCCTGTCCCAAGCCTTTAAAGCTGTTGTGGCACATACGGACAGGGTGTGCTCATCTGGTCCTGAGGATCAGAGTAAAGTCCATCACCTAGAATTTGATCTATGGAAATCTCAGTTTCTCTTGCTCTTTTCTGTTGTTCTAAATTTCTTGTTTTCTCTTTAAGAAGGCAACTCCAGTGCAATTGCAGCCCACTTTCTAGGACAGCTGAGATTAACTGAGCACAACTGTGAGGTGTGACTTTGTTACTGAAAACCCAGGTTTTGACCATCTCTCTAACAAAGGACAAATGTAGTCCATAAGTCACAATTGCTTGTTTAATTTCTTTTAAAGCACTCATATGTAGGGCTTCCGTGTATGTTCCTTGATAACCTTAGAGTATTTGGAGCCGGCTATTTTTTCTGGTGTTATTACTGGAAAGGTAGGTAGAACTCTGGGGAAGCTATCCCAGAGAGTTTTACATACTGACGAAGTTAAATTTTGCCTTCTTACCTTTTGCTCCTGGTCATCAAAGTCGATAATTTTCTCAATCTATTTAAATCTGTTTACCATTGCCTTCTGCAAGGTCTGGATCTCCTGTCCAGTATTTTGCTCTAATGCCCTCATTTAGGATTCTAAGGTATGAAGTCTGTCCATTAGAGATAATATCTCATTCTTGGACATAGTCTTTATGGTATGTGTATTACCTTCTTGGAGAGACATTCTATCAGTCAATCTGTCATACCTCTTTGACAGAATCCAATTAATACATTCAATAGTGCGAAACCTCTCAAATACTGTTTTAGCACCCACTGTCATGGACTGGATTTTATGTGTCAAATTAGCTGTTTCCTTTTCCAGAGGGCTGAACTTCTCTTTAAATGAATTAATATTAAGTGTCAAATCAGCTGTTTCCTTTTCCAGAGTGCTGACTCTCTCCTTAAATGAATTACTATTAGACTATACATTTTTTATGATTACTTTTTGTTTTTATTTTTTAATTCATTTAATAATTTAATAGAATTTGGGGACAGCCTTTAGATCTTGGGAATTTTTTTATTTATTAAAATTTTCCACCTCAGCCGGGCGGTGGTGGCGCACGCCTTTAATCCCAGCACTCGGGAGGCAGAGGCAGGCGGATCTCTGTGAGTTCGAGACCAGCCTGGTCTATAAGAGCTAGTTCCAGGACAGGCTCCAAAACCACAGAGAAACCCTGTCTTGAAAAACCAAAAAAAAAAATTTCCACCTCCTCCCTACCTCCCATTTCCCTCCCACTCCCCCCTCTCCCTACTCCTCACTCTCCAGTCCTAAGAGCAGTCAGGGTTCCCTGTCCCATGGGAAGTCCAAGGTCCTCCCCGCTCCATCCAGGTCTAGGAAGGTGAGCATCCAAACAAACCAGGCTCCCACAAAGCCAGTCCATGCAGTAGAATCAAAATCGAGTGCCATTGCCCTTGGCTACTCAGTCAGCCCTCATTGACAGCCACCTTGAGAGAGTCCAGGTTGATCACATGCTCCATCAGTCCCAGTCCAGCTGGCCCTGGTGAGCTCCCATTAGATCAGTCCCACAATCTCAGTGGGCGGATGCACCCCTCGCGGTCCTGACTTCCTTGCTCATTTTGCTCCTCATTTGGACCTTGGGAGCTCAGTCTAGTGCTCCAATGTGGGTCTCTGTCTCTATCTCCATCCATCGCCAGATGAAGGTTCTATGGTGTTATGCAAGATATTCATCAGTGTGGCTATGGGACAAGGTCAGTTCAGGCACCCTCTTCTCTGCTGCCCAAGGAACAAGCTGGGGACATCTCCGTGGACCTGGGAACCCCTCTAGAGTGAAGTCTCTTGCCAACCCTAAAATGGCTCCCTTAATTAAGATATCTGTTTCCCTGCTCCCATATCCACCCTTCCTCCATCCCAACCATCCCATTCCCCAAAGCTCTCCCCAATCCTTCCGTTCTTCCTTCTCTCTCCCCATCTCCCCTTACACCCACCCCACACCCACCCCCGTGCACCCAACTTTTGCCTGGCAATCTTGCCTACTTCCAATATCCAGGAGGATAACTATATGATTTTCTTTGGGTTCACCTTCTTATTGAGCTTCTCTGGGATCGTGAATTATAAGCTCAATGTCCTTTATTTATGGCTAGAAACCATTTATGAGTGAGTACATGCCATATTCATCTTTTGGGTCTGGGTTATCTCACTCAGTAAAGTGTTTTCTATTTCCATCTATTTGCATGCAAAATTCAAGATGTCAATGTTAAACTCTAAAGTGTATATGTTCCACACCTTCTTTATCCATTCTTCCATTGAGGGGCACCTAGTTTATTTCCAGGTTCTGGCTATTAGAAATAGTGCTGCTATGAACATAGTTGAACAAATGCTTTTGTAGTATGATTGGGCATCTCTTGGGTATATTTCCAAGAGTGGAATTGCTGGGTCCTGAGGTAGGTTGATTCCCAGTTTCCTGAGACACCACTTCACTGATTTCCAAAGTGGTTGTACAAGTTCGCATTTCCACCAACAATGGATGAGTGTGCCCCTTACTCCACATCCTCTCCAGCGTAGGCTATCATTGCTCCTTTTGATTTTAGCTATTCTGACAGGTGTATGATGGTATCTCAAAGTTGTTTTGATTTGCATTTCCCTGATTGCTAAGGAGGTTGAGCATGACCTTAAGTGTCTTTTGGCCATTTGAACTTCTTCTGTTGAGAATTCTCTGTTAAGTTCAGTACCCCATTTTTTAATTGGGTTAATTAGAGTTTTAATGTCTAGCTTCTTGAGTTCTTTATATATTTTGGAGATCAGACCTTTGTCTGAAGCGGGATTGGTGAAGATCTTCTCCTAATCAGTAGGTTGCCTTTTTGTCTTAATGACAGTATCCTTTGCTTTACAGAAGCTTCTCAGTTTCAGGGGGTCCCATTTATTCAATGTTGCCCTTATTGTCTGTGCTACTGGGGTTCTACGTAGGAAGTGGTCTCCTGTGCCCATGTGTTGTAGACTACTTCCCACATTCTCTTCTATAAGGTTCAGTGTGGTCAGATTAATATTGAGGTCTTTAATCCATTTGGACTTGAGTTTTGTGCATGGTGATAGGTAATGGATATATTTTCATTCTTCTACAGGTTGACATCCAATTATGCCAGCACCATTTGTTAAAGATGCTTTCTTTCTTCCACTGTATAATTTTAGCTCCTTTGTCAAAAATCAGGTGTGCATAGGTTTGTGGATTAATATCTGGGTCTTCAATTCAATTCCATTGGTCAACACCTCTGTTTTTGTGCCAATACCAAGCTGTTTTCATTACTGTAGCTCTGTAATAGAGCTTGAAGTCAGGGATGGTAATGCCTCTGGAAGTTCTTTTATTGTATAGGATTGTTTTGGCTATCCTGGAGTTTTTGTTTTTCCATATAACGTTGATTATTATTCTCTCAAGGTCTGTGAAGAATTTTGTTGGTATTTTTATGGGGATCACATTGAATCTATAGATTGCTTTTGGTAGAATTGCCATTTTTACTATGTTGATCCTCCCAATCCAAGAGCATGGGAGATCCTTCCATATTCTGGTATCCTCTTCAATTTCTTTCTTCAAAGACTTAAAGTTCTTGTCAAATAGATCTTTCACTTCTTTGGTTATAGTTACCCCAAGATACTTAATTCTATTTGTGGCTATTGTGAAAAGTGATGTTTCTCTGATTTCCTTCTCTGCTTCTTTGTTCTTTGTATATAGGAGGGCAACTGATTTTTTGGAGTTGATCTTATAACCTTCCAACTTACTAAAGGTGTTTATCAGCTGTAGGAGTTCTTTGGTAGAGTTTTTGGGGTCGCTTATGTATACTATTATGTCATCTGTAAAAAATGAAAGTTTGACTTCTTCCTTTCCAATTTGAATCCCCTTGATCTCCTTATGTTGTCTTATTGCTATTGCTAGAACTTCAAGCACTACATTGAAGAGGTATGGTGAGAGTGTACAGCCTTGCTTTGTTCCTGATTTTAGTGGGATGGCTTTGAGTTTCTCTCCATTTAATTT
>NW_004949097.1:9355150-9394585 GCF_000317375.1 Microtus ochrogaster | reverse complement strand
CATCGCCCGGCAACTTTGATAGATTTTCATATGTTGAACCAGCCCTGCCTCTCTGGTATGAAGCCTACTTGATAATAATGTATAATTTTTTGATGTGTTCTTGGATTCTGTTTGCCAGTATTTTATTGAGAATTTTTGCATCGATGTTCATGAGTGAGATTGGTCTGTAATTCTCTTTCTTGGTTAGGTCTTTGTGTGGTTTTGGTATCAGGGTGACTGTATCTTCATAAAAGGAGTTAGGCAATGACTCTTCTGTTTTTATTTTGTGAAACACATTAAGGAGTATAGGTATTAACTCTTCTTGAAAGTTCTGGTAGAATTCTGCATTGAAACTATCTAGTCCAGGGCTTTTTTTGGTAGGGAGGTTTCTGATGATAGCTTTTAATTACTCACGACTTACACGTCTATTTAAACTGCTCACCGGTCTTAACTTAATTTGGGTATATGGTATTTATCTAAAAAAGTGTCCATTTATTTCACATTTTCCAATTTTGTGGCATACAGGCTTTTGTAGTAAGATCTAATGATTTTCTGAATTTCCTTTGTATCTGTGGTTATGTCCCCCTTTTCATTTCTGATCTTGTTAATTTGAGTGTTCTCTCTCTGGCATTTGATTAGTTTGGATAGGGGTTTGTCAATCTTGTTGATTTTCTCCAGGAACCAGCTTTTTGTTTCATTGAGTTTTTTTTATTGTTTTCTGTGTTTCGGTTTTGTTGATTTCAGTCCTCAGTTTGATTATTTCCAGTCTTCTACTCCTCCTGGGTGAATCTGCTTATTTTTTTCTAGAGCTTTCAGGTGTGCTGTTAAGTCTCTATTGTGTGCTTTCTCTGTTTTCTTTATGTGGGCACTTAGTGCTATGAACTTTCCTCTTAGCACTGCATTCATAGTGTCCCATAGGTTTGGGTATGTTGTGTCTTAATTTTCATTGAATTCAAGGAAGACTTTAATTTCTTTTTTAATTCTTCCTTGACCCAGGGATGGTTCAGTAGTTGACTGTTCAGTTTCCATGAGTTTGTAGGCTTTCTTGTGTTCGAATTGTTGTTGAATTCTAACTTTATGACACGGTGATCTAGGTGGTTACTACAATTTATTTGTATCTATGGATGTTTGCTTTGTTACCAATTATGTGATCAATTTTTGAGAAGGTTCCATGAGATGCTGAGAAGAAGGTATATTCTTTTCTGTTTGGGTAGAATGTTCTATAGGTTTCTGTTAGGTCCCTTTGGTTCATTACATCTGTTAGATCTCTCATTTCTCTGTTAAGTTTCTGTCTAGTTGACCTGTCCATTGGTGAGAGAGGAGTGTTGAAATCATCCACTATTAGAGTGTGGGGTTTGATGTATGCTTTGAGTTCCAGTAATGTTTCTTTTACATATATGGGTGCTTTTATATTAGGGGCAGTGATATTCAGAATTGAGACTTCCTTCTGATAAATTGTTCCTGTTATTAGTATAAAGTGTCCATTTCCATCTCTTCTGATTGATTTTAGTTTGAAATCAATTTTGTTAGATATTAGTATAGCCACACCCACTTGTTTCTTTGGTCCATTTGACTGGAATACCTTTTCCCAACCCTTTACTCTGAATTAGTTTCTGTCTTTGAGTTTTAGGTGTGTTTCTTGTAACCAGCAGAATGTTGGATCCTGATTTTGTATCTATTCTCTTATCCTGTGCCTTTTTATAGGTGAATTGATTCCATTGATATTAAGTGATATTAATGACCAATTGTTGTTAACTCTGGTTTTTTTTTCTGGTGGTAGTGTTTGTGTGTTTCCCTTCTTTGAGTTGTGCTGGTGGAGGGTTTTCAGATGCTTATGTTATTATGGGTGTTGTTGGCTTCCTTGGTTTGTGATTTTCCTTCTAGTATTTTTTGTAAGGCTGGGTTTGTGGCTACGTATTGTTTAAAACTGTTTTTGTCCTGGAATATCTTGTTTTCTCCATTGATGGTGAATGCAAGCTTTGCTGGGTATAGTATTCTGGGTTTGCATTCATGGTCTCTTAGTGTCTGCAGCTCATCTATCCACGACCAAGGCTTTCATGGTTTCCATTGAGAAGTCAGGTATATTCTGATAGGTTTACCTTTATAAGTTACTTGACCTTTTTCCCTTGCAGCTCTTAATATTCATTCTTTATTCTATATGTTTTGTGTTTTGATTATTATATGGCGAGGGGATGCTTTTTTTGATCCATTCTATTTGGTGTTCTATATGCTTCTTGTACCTTCATAGGAATATCCTTCATTAGGTTGGGAAAGTTTTCTTCTATAATTTTGTTGAATATATTTTCTGGGCTTTAGAACTGTAAATCTTCACCTTCTTCTACCCCTATTATCCTTAGGTTTGGTCTTTTCATGGTGTCCCAGATTTCCTGTATGTTTTGTGTTAAGAATTTCTTGGATTTGTTCTGTTCTTTAATCAGTGAGTTTATTTCCTCTATAGTATCTTCAGTGTCTGAGATTCTTTCTTCTATCTCTTGTATTCTGTTGGTAATACTTGTCTCTGTAGTTCCTGTTCATTTACCCAAATTTTCCATATCCAGCCTTCCTTCAGTTTGTGTTTTCTTCATTACCTCCATTTCATTTTTCAAGTCTTGAACTGTTTCCCTTTCCTATTTGATTGCTTGGTTTTCTTGGTTATCTTTGAGAGATTTATTCATTTACTCTACCTTTTTGTTTGTCATCTCCATTTCTTTACAGCAGTTTTTCACCTCCTGTTCTTCTATTATTTTCATAAAGTTCTGTTTAAAGTTGATTTCTTCCATTTCTTCTGGAGTAGAGTGTTCAATTCTTCTTGTTTCATGATCCCTGGATTCTGGTGATGTCATGTTGCCTTTCAGGTTGTTGGAGGAATTCTTGCATTGGTGCCTGCCCATCTCTCCTTCAAATGCAGCCAGGAGAGTCTTGGTGTCTTGGTCTTGCTGTTACTGACTCTCTGGGTGGATCTCCTCAGTGTAGGTGCAGGAACTGTTCCTTTCTGGATGCAACTCCTCAGCACAGAAACAGGGACTCCTGGTATTCCAAGGACCCCTCAGACAAAAGGGTGGCCATGGGGAGAGGGCAGGGTCAAGTGGAACACAGAAGACCCTGCAGCAGAAGCTGAAGGTGCCCTGCACTCCCTTGAGGGGACCTTCTGGCCTGCCTGGCCGGCAGACACTCACCCTTGTGGGTGGGTCGCCTTAGTACAGGAGCAGGAAATGTTCCTGGGCCAAGTACTTTGCAGACAATAGGGCAAGCTTAGGGGAGGCAGGGTCATGTGTAACAAAGAAGCCCCTGCAGCAGGAGCTGGGGAGCTGTGCTTGCTTCAGGACAGTCTGCCCTGGGGGTTGCTCACACTCACCTGTCTGGATGGAACTCCTCAGCACAGAAACAGGGACGCCTGGTAGTCCAAGGACCCTTCAGACAGAAAGGTGGCCATGGGGGCTAGACTGTACCTTTTTTTTTTAAAAAAAAAAACAAACTCAGTTGGCTGAATCATATTAAACAAAATCCTAGTATCCTTCTTTAGATGTGTAATCTCTTTATTGAAAAGGTTGGTATCAGTCTGTATTGTTTTTAAAAGTACCCCAGTCAACTGAAAATTGTTAGTTAAGATGGTTGTGTCTTCCTTAGATTTCCAACTTCTTTTCTAAAAAGCCCGGATTCAGTATGTAAAGACTGTGTCATTTTCCTATTGCCAAACCATATTTTATGAAAAAAAGAGAGTACAAGACAAAAAGTGAATCTTAGAAATAGCAATGTAGGAGAGACATCATATGTGTCTTGTAAGACCTCACACATGGTGTAAGTGAAAAGGCTATGGAAAGCTTGGATGGTTAGATTGTCTGACATATTGCCCTTTTAAAATTCAAAATAATAAATCTTACCTGTGGTCCAATCAGCTAGAGCAGGTGCAGTAACCGTTGCCTGCCAGTAGGTGTCAGGGTGCACCTGAATCCACGTGCTTGGTTTTAGATGGCTGAATTTAAAGGGAATACTGAAAAATACTCAAATCAAGAAGTTATTTATTATTTATTTATTTATTGTATAAATCACAGACCGTGTGTTCTGTGAATTTCTTTGGCTGTTCAATAGTTTCCTGCTCTGGTGGAGCGGGCTGTGGGGCATGGGGCGCAGAGCCGAGGGAAGCCGAGTGGGTAGTCTATGTTCATATGGCAGGGCACATGAGACTGTAGTGGCCCCACGTTTGGGCACCAGATGTAGTGAATTAGGTCAGTACAATAAATAACCAGGCCAGCTCAAGAATAACAATTATTTTTAATGGATAAGAGGGGAAAACTCACGCTGCAAGAGTGGGAGGTACGACTTCCCATCTGTCTGGTGGGCACTGCGCAGAGAGAGAGCAAGCATCTGGGTCCTCCCAGTTTTTCTTTCTGGGGTCCAGGTCACCACGCCTTAATTAGATGAGATTAGTTGACAGAATTTCCCCCTCAAATCTGCTTTGGGTCTATTGCAGCACAGAATAGGGCAAGGCAGGAATTCCAAGTAGATAGAAGAGGAGAGAGTAGGCAGAGTCAGAGAGAAGACATGTAGATGCTGCAGGAGACAGATGCCCGCACACTGGTACCAATAACCATAAGCCTTGTGGTAAAATACAAAATAATAAAAATGCGTTAATTTAAGATGTGAGAGTTAGTTAATAAAAAGCTAATAGGTCAAGCAGTGTTGTAATTAATACAGTTTCTGTGTGATTATTTTGGGTCGTTTGTGGCCAGGAAACAAATGAGAAGCCTACAATCTGGCTTGCATCTCCTGCTACCCAACTTCAACATTCTAGGGGCCCAGAAACTGGATTACAGTTTTAGGATGCACAATCTAAAAATTGTTTTACATACATACACATAAAATTTTCATGCATACGATTTAGGATTATAAACATTAAATTTCTTTTAATGTTTTATTCATTGTTACTGTATGTAGGGTGGCTATGAGTGTATGTATCTGTGTGCTGTAGTAGGCATATGGTGGCCAGAGGACAATTAGTGGAGTCAGGTGTTTCCTTCAACTTCTTTGTGGAATCCAAGGATTGAACTTGGGTCATCAGAGTTTCATGATAAGCGCTTTTACCCTCTGAACCATCTTGCAGACATTATATATACGATTGATAAACAGAGCAATTAAAAACCCATTCCAAGCTCTCGGTCAAGTTTTCTGCTTGTCTGTGACAGTTGCTGTATACCCCCTTTCGTGCTTGGCAATCGTCACTTAACTCTGTTGAGATGGGTTCAGGCATGGACAATGCTTTCCAGTGAGCACGAATACGAGCAAGATAAAACTATTTCAATGGTGTTTGCATTTTTCCGTGAGAAAGGGAAGTTTCTGCTCTGTGATGTTGGTTGTCTTTCTTGATGGGATGGTTTACAATTTTCTGTGTGTATAATAATTGTTCCCTTGTTTTGTTGTTTTTTTCCCTATGCTTTGTATTAACTCTTGCCATCTCTAGGCTTTCAACTAAATTTTAGACAAGTGACTGTCCTTTCTGTTTTGGATTCTCTAGCTAAGGTGGCCTCACATTCAACTTGATTTGTCGGACTGTCTTGGAAGTTCGCCACGTTTCAACATCCCAAATGCCTCCATTTGGTACTCTTTGAGAGAAGGTTTCTCAATAGATTTGGGGCTTACCCATTTTGTGAGGCTGACTGGCCAGAAAGCCTAAGGGTCTCCACCTTCCCAGTGCTGAGATTACAGGTATGTGCCTCTGTGCCCAACTTTTTAAGAAAGGACTTTTGGGGGGAATTGGAGTTAGGTCCTCATGCTTGTGCAGCAAGCACTTGACCAACAAACCATCCAAGCCCTGCGTCAATAGTTTTTACCACTGCGCAACCACACAGAGAACTTCAGCTTGTACAGCAGAGGTCAAGTAAGGGAGGAGGTAAGCAGATATTTGGATATGCTGCAGCCGTGCAGGAATAAGATGCAGAGTGGTAGAGCAGGACACCCACTATTCTCCTCTAGCTTCTGCATGTGCACAAGTCCCTTCCTGCATGCACACACACACAGCACCACCACCACCACCACCCCAGGATGAACAATTTGGTGGTCACTAATTGTACTCTTGAATTCATTCCACAAAATTGAAATTTTGTGCCCTATGGCCAACATCTTGTGAACACTTTCTCTCTCTCTTAGAAGTTCAAATTTTCATATGTAGAGTGGAACCGAATGCTGCCTGACTCTTGGTGCCTGGCTTATTTCATTGCAAACAATGTTGTCCAGGTTCATTCATATCATCACATGTGACAGGATACCCTTTTTCGAGACTGGATGATATTCCTCTGCATAGAGAAATGATACTGTCTCTATTCACTCAGCCACTGGTAGACATCTGATCCACTCTCTTGGCTATGGTGAACAATGCTAGATTAAACATGGGAGTTTCTATGACCTCTTCAATGTGCCGGTTTTGTCTTCTCTTGGATGTGCACACAAGTGGGATTGCTGGATCATATGGTAGTTCTATTTTTAACTTTTTGAGGAATCTCTATGCTGGTTTCCATCATAGTTGAATTAATTTACATTCCTATCAACAGCATGTAAGGCTTCCCTGCCGCCACATTTTTTCCAACCAAACCTATATTTAAAATTAATTTAAGGAGATAAAGCTGATTCTGCTTCTCTTTGAAGTAAGAGTGTTAGGTCTGTACATGTCATTTAAAACAGGTATTTATTCATTAAAGTTAAAAAAACATTTTAAATATTAAAGACCCTCAAAGTATTCTTGGTGGGCCACAAAAAAATCACTTAAAAAATTTCCAAGGCCCATTTCCCTGGGAATTACATTCAATGACAAGGCAAAAAGGACTTTGTTGTGTGTGACCGGGTTAACCGTAAAATAGAGGAATAATCTGAGCGGATTCTAGAATAGCACCACATGAATCCATTAAAGTGGAGAGGGTGGGAGGGGCTTGTCTGGAATCTGTAGGAGGGCACTGACAGCCTAATAATATCCAGGCTTCCAACTCACGGCGCTCTCAGACCGCTGAGAACTTATTTCCCTCAGTAGTATTTTGTGGTTTTCTGTACACAAAGGTTGCTCAACTTTGCTGTTATAAATGCTTAAGTGTTTCAGATAAGGGGAGGGGAGTCCTATGGTAAACAGTATTGGTTTTGTTTGCTCACATTTTAATTTTCACAAGTCATTCATTTTGCTCTCTATACTGATTTTATATCAATTTGTTTTTTTTAAATTTATTTATTTATTAAAGATTTCTGTCTCTGCCCAGCCACCACCTCCCATTTCCCTCCCCCTCCCCCAATTAAGTCCCCCGCCCCTCCTCAGCCCGAAAAGCAATCAGGGTTCCCTGTCCTGTGGGAAGTCCAAGGAACCCCCACCTCCATCCAGGTCTAGCAAGTTGAGCATCCAAACTGCCTAGGCTCCCACAAAGCCAGTGTGTGCAGTAGGATCAGAAACCCATTGCCATTGTTCTTGAGTTCTCAGTAGACCTCATTGTCCGCTATGTTCAGAGAGTCCAGTTTTATCCCAGGCTTTTCCAGACCCAGGCCAGCTGGCCTTGGTGAGTTCCCAGTAAAACATCCCCATTGTCTCAGTGTGTGGGTGCACCCCTGGCGGTCCTGAGTTCCTTGCTCATGCTCTCTCTCCTTCTGCTCCTGATTTGGACCTTGAGATTTCTATATCAATTTGTATTCTTCATCCATTTCTTAGTTTTGGCATTTTTTTTTTTTGTGGAATCATTGGAATTTCCTAAGCAGATTATCAGCTCCATGAAACTTATCGTTTGTTTGTTTGTTGAGGCAGGGTTTCTTTGAGTAGCCCTGGCCATCCTGGAACTAACTCTGTGGACCAGACTGGCGTCAAACTCAGAGATCTGCCTGCCTCTGCCTCCCGAGTGTTGGGATTAAAGGCATGCGCCACCAATGCCTAGAGATAGTTTTATTTCCTTGTCTCAAGCTGCATGGTTTTTATTTCTATTTCCTATTAAATTGGTCTTATTAATAGGTGCTTTGTTGAACAATTGGGTATGGCAAGTAGGATACAGACTTAGGGAGAAGGCACTTAGATTTTCACCATTAGAAATGCTGTCTGGGCTAGCGAGATGGATCAGCAGATTAAGCATTTGCCCTGAAAGCCAGATGACTACAGTTTGGACCCCTGGGACCCACATAAATGTCCAGTAGGCATAGCTGCCTGCTTGTACTCTCAGCCTCTTTAGAAGGTAGAGACAAAGATCCCCCCAAACCAAGTTAGCTAACAAGACTCGGTGTATCCGGGAGCAATGGGCTTGAGAGATAATGAAGAAGGACTCCTGACATTTACTAAGACTTTTTCTTTCAGTGCTGGTATTGAACTCAGGTCATCACGCTTTTTTGGTAAGTGAGCTACACCTCCAATTGATGACTTATGTCAGAATATGACCTATATTACACTTTTTATATGCATTGTTAAAATGTTTATACCTCCTTTTGTTGGATGGCCTTTTGTATAAGTGATAATCAGATCAACAAGCTGGAGTTGTTAATTAATTAAAAATTATTTTATGTGTAAGACCTGTGTACTGTGTGTCTGTAGTGCCTGAAGAGGGCATCGGATTCCCTGGGACGAGAGTTACAGATGGCCAAGAGCCACTAAGTGGGTGCTAGAACTTGAACCTGGGTCCTCAGCAAGAGCAGAACATGTTCTTAGCCTCTGGACCACCTCTCCCGCACCAGTAATGTGTACATGTTTTCAAGTATTCTATGTCTTCACTAGTTTGACACCCGCTTGTTCTCCTGGTTATTGACAGGAGAGTCAAAATCTAAAAGGCAGTGGTGTCTGTGCTTGTCATCTTTCATTCCAATGTGTTATTTATTTTGGAGTTTTGTTGCTAGACCATGTACATCACTGAGCCATTTCTCATGGTTCAGTGTCCACCTTGTGTCTGGCTGTACTCCTTTATGCAAAGCCCCCTTTCCTGGAATCTGTATAGCTATTTCAGTGGTATCAATCAGTTGTGTGTGTGTGGGGGTCTTTCTGCACAAGACTGCTGATTCGGACCCCAGCCCCAACAGCTGTTTTCTTATTTCAGTTGGGTTTGGGTGGTTTGTACCTTTTTTATCTTTCTTCTTTAAATTACACTTTGAGTTTTATGTAAAACCCATGTACTTGATTGGTTTGGTTCATCAAATCTAATAATGTTTGCTTTTAAAGTGAATATTAAGACCATTTTAATGTAGCTATTGATATAATTCAAGTAAAATCTACCATCTGGCCTTTTCTTCCTACTTGTTCCATTTGTGCTTGGTACATGTGTGTATACATATACAATCACACGTACATATATATATATATATATATATATATATATATACACATTTTCTTTCTTCTTTATTTTCTCTCCACTATTGGTGTGTAAGTTATGACTCCTCTTAAGAGAACTTTCATGGTTGTAGTAGGCTTTTTAGCATATACTGTTATTATAGCCCTCTTTCATATAGATTGCACTACAAGATACATCAAATAAATGAGAGTAATTATGCTGTTATCTCTGAATTATCCTGGATGATTTCAATCAACCTTATTGTTCTTCTGTATGCTCTCACTGCCTTTGGCTCTAATTTTCTGAGTTCAGTGCTTAACTGTATCGTCAGTCTTTCTAGCTTTTGATGCGTATATAAAGTTATAACTTCCCCTGTGATTTTTCTCTTTAAAATCCCACAAGTTTTACATAGTGTTCTTATTTCTTTTAATTCTGAATATTTTAATGACCATTTTGACTTCTGAACTTTTGAATTATTCAAAAATATATTTCTAGTCTTCCAGGGTAATTTTTTATTCACTTTTTTTCTGATTAAGTTGCATAATGATAGAATATTTTGATCCAAATGACAAGTTATTTGGAAAATGTTGAAGATTTATTTTCTTGTTGCTTATTCAGTTTATATAACCATCTCAAATGTGTATCAAGGAGAAAATGAATTGTTTGCTGTGCGCCACCCTCCATCTCCCCGGTCATCTAGCTTTCTTCCATTTTTCACATATCTGTAAAGCCTAGATTGTTAGTTGTATCGTTGAATCTTGGCTGGTGTTGACCATCAGCTTCTCGGGCTCTGGAGTCGCTGAAGGGAGAAGTTTCCATGCATGTCTGTGAAGAATGTCCTAAAGTCAGTTCATTGGTGTGGTATCATTGCTGTCTTTCCTGTTGCTACAATAAAACACACTAGCAGTGCTGTGGGACAACGGTCTTTCATCCTGTCACGTGTATTATTTTCAATAAAATGCTGATTGGCCAGTAGCCAGGCAGGAAGTATAGGTGGGGTGACCAGACAGGAAGTAGAGGCAGGGCAATGAGAACAGGAGAATTCTGGGAAAAGGATGCAGTCCGCAGTCATGACCCAGATGCAGAGGAAGCAAGATGTGACTGCCTCGCCAAATAAGGTACCAAGCCACATGGCTAGTACAGACAAGAATAACGGGTTAATGTACGAGGTAAGAAAGAGTTAATAAGAAGAGCCTGAGATACTAGGCCAATCAGTTTATTATTGGTGTAGACTTCTGTGTGATTTATTTGGGACTAAACAGCTGTAGGACTGGGTGGGACAGAAACCTCTGTCAACATAGCAGAATTAGCTTAAGAGTCAGAGGGTTCATTATGGCCCCTGTTTGAGGATATAATTTGCAGTGGCAGGGAAATCCTGGCACCACAAGCCTGAGGCTGGGACCCATTGCATCTGCAGTTAGGAAATATAAACAGTGATGGTATTCCGCTGGCTCGCTCCTTTTTTTTTTTTCAGGCCAGAACCCAGCCCATGGTATGATGCTGCCCAAACTTAGGGTAGGTCTTCCCACCTCCATTATCCCTTCACAGACATGCCCACAGATTTGTCTCCAAGGTGATTCTAGATCCCCCTGGGTTGGTCATTGGTATAAAACCATCATATATAGGAGAAAGCAAGCATGGATGGGATTTCTTCTTTCCTTAATCTTATAAACCACCTCTGCTGTCTTCTGTATCTCCCCTGCCTCTCATTTTTTTTAAGAGCTAAAGAATGAAGGCTTTGCTCTGGTTGGGCTTTGGTTGAAGGAAGGATTTGATGTGGCTGGCTTGAAATAGATGGACCAATGTACTGTTCTTTGTGTTCACAGTGAGCCTGTTTGCCTTCTCGTCATCTGTGCGCTTTTGGGAGCAGCATCTTCCATTTCTTCCAGGAATCTCTTGGCTGTTTTCCTAATGAGGGCTACTTTGAGCCCAACTCAGTTTCTAATGTTCCTTCTTTCACAAGGCTAGTCATCTCCAGCTCACCCCTTTTTTTTATTCATAAAACGTTTAAAGACCATTGTAGCATTATTAATTAGTTTGATCTCTCTCTCTCTCTCTCTCTCTCTCTCTCTCTCTCTCTCTCTCTTACTCTGTGTGTGTGTGTGTGTGTATGTGTGTTTGTGTGTGCATGTGCGCACGCATTGGGGGTATTCCACATATGTGTGCATGGTGCACGTATGTGGAGGCCAGAGTGTCAGGTGTCTTTCTCCATTTCTGTCTACTTTAATTTTTGAGACAGGGTCTCTAACTGACTCTTACTGATTTGTAATATGGAGGCTACTTGTTCATTTCCAATCTACCCAGATTCCTGAAAGAACCACACAGAAAATGTATTAATTAAATCACTGCTTGGCCAATTACTTTAGTGTAATACTAGCTAGTTCTTACATCTAGAACTAACCCATCTCCATTATTTTGTATTTTACTATGAATTTCATGGCCTACTGGCAAGGTTTCAACATGTCTGTCTCTGGCAGTGGCTCCATGGCTTCTCCCCTGACTACACCTTCCTTCTCCCAGCATTCAGTTTAGTTTTCCCCTCCTATCTCTGCTCTACTCTATCAGGCCAAGCCAGTTTCTTTATTAACCAATGGTATTCACAGCATACAGAGGGAAATCCCACATCACTGATGGACTAGACTCATTGGACAGCACACCCCAGGACCCTCCTGACTCCCACCTCCCCAGTGTCAGGAGTAGAGGTGGATGTCACCATGCCTGTTTTTAACGTGACTTCTAAGGGAGCTGCATTCAGGCCCTCACGCTCTCACACCCAGTACTTGCACACAGAGCCGTAGTCCTGAACCTCTGTTCTAGGGTGTTTATTGCTGAGATGAAACACCATAGCCAATAATAAGTCGGGGAGGAGATTTATTGCTTCTAGAGAAGTCAGAGACCTCAAGGCAGGACCCAGAGGCAGGAACTGAAGCAGAGGCCATGGAGGAGCCCTACAAACTGCCTTTCTCTACATGTCCTTCTCAGCCTGCTTTCTTATACACCCAGGACCACTGGCCCAGAGGTGGCATCACCCACATGGCTGAATCTTCCCCCATCATCAATCAAGAAAATGTACCACAGGGTTGCCTAGAACTAGGCTGGTGGGGGCATTTTCGCAACTGAGAGGCCTTCTAAAAGAACCCTAGCTTGTGTCAATTTGACACAAAACTTGAGGACATTAATCTCTAATATTAGCCTAATTTTGGTCTTTTGGGGACTCGTGGTACACAGAAGCCTAAGGAGAAGTGACAGAATGGCTGGCTTGTGAGTAGACAGACTCTACAACTTTATCCCAGAGATCTGCCTGCCTCTGTCCTGAGGACTGGGGTTAAAGCATATGCCACCACACCTAGCTCTAGTCCTGTTTTATGTGGTGCTGGGGGTTGAAGTCAGGACATCATACATGCTAGACAAGCACTCTACCAACTGAGCTAAGTTTCTATCTTCTCCATTTACTTTTAATATTCTAATTTCCAAAAACATCTAAGCTTAGAGTATCTCGGTTCTCTCCAATAAGCAAGGATTTAATGACATTGCCTATGCCTTATAGTTCTAACTTTATATTCATATGCAAGTTATGATTGCTTTCACTTTATAAATACATATTTGGATAACCACTACTATCTTTTCTGATGGCAGTTTGTTATTATTTTTAACCTACCATTTATTTCTCCTGGGGTCATCTTTCATCTCATATACATTTCTTACAATTTAGTACGTGAATGAGACTGAGTTTTTTATATACTTCTGGGTTCACAATATTTCTTCCAGAAAACAGCATAATGGCTCCCGGCAGAATACCAGACAGTCAGGTCTGTGGTTTAAAGGTGAAAAGGACCTTCTAGGTTCATGTGTCCCCAGTGGGAGGCATTGTTTATGGGGATTGTGAAGCCTTTAAGAGCTGGAACCTCACTGGAGGAAGTGGATCACTGGGGGCGGGCCTTGAGGCTTATAGCCCCACCTCACTTCCTGTTCTGTGTCTGCTTCCTGGCTGCAGACTGTCATATGACTGTCTGCCCCAGGTTCTTGCTGCCAAGCCTTCCTTGCCATGATGGAATCATCCCTCTAGAATTAACTGTATGCCAGAACGCTTCCTCCTGTAAGCTGCTTTTGTTGAGGATTTGATTATAGCAACAGAATAGTAAGATACCTAGGAACAAGTGGGCGAGCGAGTGAATGGATGAGCTTGATAGTCACTGGGGTCAGAAGAGTAATTTTGGTCCTGGAATCAGAAGATTATTAATGCAAGAATGTCTACGGGCTGCAGACAGCTTTGGCAAAATACCATTTAAATGTCGTTTTTTTTTCATTTGAAATGAGAAGTATCTGTGTCCCAGATCCCAGTATGTTTGGGTCCCAAAGTAAAAAGGACACAGGCAGCTTATTTTAAAATGCTGCATTAATTCTAAAATTATATAAATTCTGTGAAATCAGTTGAGCACTATAAAATAGTTAATTTGAATTGAGAAACATTTCTGAAATATGAGTTTGAATCTACAATCCATTTCTTAAATCTGGTGAATGATTCAGAATTTATGTTAAAGCCAGTGAATATCTTCCTTCTTAAGCAATAGAATCATCTCATATTTCACAGACTTAACTCCTGGAGAATTTGATTACCTCAATGAGTAAAAACTGTGAAGTAGACTTTTCTCTTGTATATCAATATAATGCTTTTATCTTGATGGTTTTTGAAATAAGTTCACATGGAAGTGGTTATTGTGAAAACTTGACACTTTGAACACCCATGTTTCCTTGACAGAGAATTATATATTTGGGATTGTTTGGGGAATTTGATTAGATCCCCAGAGAAGACAACTGAAACCTGAGCTGTGACAGACAAGCCCCTCTGATGTATAGAGGAAACTTCCTCTGTCTGTATTACCCAGACATTCAGAGAATCTACTAGAAGGTAGGCTGAGGAAACAGGTGCCCTCTAGCCCCAGGGCAGAAGATGACTGCACTGTACCTGCGGGATACAAAGCCATGCCTATCCCCATAACACATGGCCTGTTGATTCACCCTCACTTGCCTTGGGAGGTGTTTGCTGGGCTGTTACAGATGAGCCAGAATATGCACACATGGCATAGACCTCCTCCCTATATATGAAATGGAGGAAAAGTGTCTCTTATGGCTTGACCATGCTTACGTCTGATGGACCTCCACGGAGTTTAAATCAGTCAGCACCCTTGATCCTCCTCTTTGAAGTAAAGCACTCAGCCAGGATGGACTCCCAGTGTACACGGTAGAGAGGATCATTAGTTTACAAATGTTCTGCACTGGCACAAGTACCTCATTTGCTGGAGTGGCTACGCCGAGGGAAACAAGAGCTGAAGCATCAATTTATAATGGGTGGAAGGAGGCGAGAGCAAGTGGGCTCGATATATTGATGGCTCTTCATTCCCTCGGGCATTTTCCAGAAAGCTCTTTATATTTATTCATACCTTGTTCCAAAGGCGTGCACTGAGGCAGTCTTAGGTAGGGGCCCCCGAGAGCCTGGTGCTCTGTGACAGTTAATGGGATAGATGAAGGCACCCCTTTGTGCCTCAGGCTTTAGGTTCTAGCCTATTAATCATCTCTTTGTAAGTGCTCCCCTACATTGTTTCATCTGATCTTGGTGCATTCAAAAGAGGTCTCCTGCGAACTGATGCAGGATGTCCTGTACATGTGCTGCTTTTATTGGATAATGAATAAAGGTGCTTCAGTCAATGACTTTGCAGGGTATAGCCAGGCAGAGAGAGAGAGAGAGAGAGAGAGAGAGAGAGAGAGAGAGAGAGAGAGAGAGAGAGAAGAGTCAAGGAGATGCTGCCACAGGAAGGAACCTTTCTGGCAAGCCACAGCCTCATAGCAATACATGGATTAATAGAAATGGGTTAATTTAAGATATAATAGCTAGGTAGGAATACACCTAAGCTAATGGCCAAGCAGTATTGTAATTAATATGGTTTCCATGTGATTTATTTGGGTCTGGGTAGCCAGAAAAGAATGAGCAGTCTCTGTTTACACAGTGGCACCAGTGTGGGCCAATTGCATCCACATCAAACCCGAGAGAGCTTAGGAAGGAATTCTAGACACAAAAGGACAGAGTTAAGCACAGCTTCATGGTAACATTATCTCAGCTGGGCTCTGTTTGCTCGTGGAGAGCAAAGGCATGGTTCCTTATAAGAGAAATTTTTCTGACTCATCATTAACAGCTTCCTGGTTCATGCTGATCCTGTTAAATGCAGTCTGTGAGCAGCATGTTACAAATTGCTTAATGGTGACATAGACATGCTATGTAACTGGAGCTGGGGCAGTGAACATGGCTCACAGAGTGAACATGCTCTGCCATGTTGGACTGGGTGGATCAAACAGGCAGGGCCATGGAGTAGGTCCTAGCCATAGCCCCTTAGCATTTAAAAACAAAAGGTACTCCTGGTCAGAAAAAAATGATTACAGGTATACAATAAAAACACATTCAGACAGAAAAAAGACCTCTGAATGGGTTATGGTATTGGATAAATGTGAGTGTTCTTAAGAGAGAAGAAACAGTACAGACAGTTATAGTCAAAGGAGTAAAGATAATAAAATAAATATTTAAAAGTAATAGAGTAAAATAAAAGTCATATAAAGATGGAAAATACACAGAGTCTGGATTATGTATACTATTGTGTTTTCTTTGAATCTTTTGACTATGAATGAGCTAACTACAGAGAGACATTTCATTGTACAGGCTGGTAAGCTAAACTAACACAAAGATATCTTGATTTCAAAATTTGAGTCTAACGATATGTTACTTTGGAAAAGAGGTTCTGCTTTTGTTTCCATGGAAGATGAGAACCTGAGGATTCCTTCCAGACTAATGTGGTTTGATGGAACAAGATCATGACCCTAAAAATACTTTGCCCAACAAACAGCAAAAAGCAGTTTGGAGAAAACTATTCCCCAATTCCAAAATGATTATTTATAAATGTTTGTTTTTATTTAAAGGGTTTTCATTATAAATGGTTAAATGATCACAGTCAACCTCTTTCTAAAAAAGTATGGAGGAGAGATATGATATAAAGATGAATACTTTGTATTGGTATGGATCTTAGTCTATTGATACAAATTTAAGGTCGATTTGTTAAATTGTGCATATTTTGCTCTTGTTTAAGGTATTATATTTGTCCATCTTATTTAAACATATAATGTGTAGTTAAGAAATACAGAGATATATTTTACATGGATAGGTATTCTTCAAACCTTTCAAAGACCTACAGAATATGGCATTTGAAATATCTTAAGAACTTAGCCTTTTCTCGTCAGTGAGACATGTCTACTTCTGGCAGCTCCAATTACTTCAAGAGGATGATGGGCATCAAAGAAGCTGCTTATGGAGTTTGCTAGCCATTTTGGCAAGAAACTGCTTTTGCCTAGACTGCTTTATGGTATACTGTATAAACTGGACATTCAGGATCCACAGGCAAATGGCTGCTGAACTTGCCTGAAGAAGGTGAGACAACCCATCAGGGTTTCTGCTTTATGAAAGAATCTGCCAAACATACTTCAGGATAAAGAAGAAAGAAACTGATGAACTTCGCCATTACAAGGCAGAACAGGATCTTCAAATTTCCTGCTTCTTAGAAAAGTCCACCAGATACTATGGGTGTGTAGGCTGAAGATGGATGCTTCAATGTTACAGAAGAGCTTTGGGTAACTATACAGGCAGCAAGATGTCTCTGCAAATTCTAGAACTTTGGTAGTTGCTTACAATGCATTTCTTGCTTACTTAAGTAGTATTATATTCTTTGAAGACAGACAGCTATAGTTATAATTTTCCTTAGTTTAATAAAGGATAAGTTAGATATGAAACTTAAGGCTCACAAAGAAATAGTGTAACTAATTCTTGCATGATACCTGTTTCATTATATGCAATTTTACTGTTAAAGTTAAAGCCTTCCTTTTTATTTAAATAGAAAAGGGAGGTGATGTGGGATGTATTTCTGTGTATGTGTTGTTTTTTTTTAATCAGATAATGAATAAAGCTGTTTCAGCCAATGACTTAGCAGAGTACATCCAGGTGGGAAATCCAGATAGAGATATAGAGAGAGAATAGACAGAGTCAAGAAGATGCTGTGCAGCTGCCAAAAGATAAAGACACTGCTGCCAGAACCTCTCTGGTAAGCCATAGTCTCGTGGTGATACACAGATGAATAGAAATGGGTTAATTTAAGAAGAAGAGCTAGGAAGAAATAAACCTAAGCTATTGGCCAAGGAGTATTGTAATTAGTATAGTTTCTGTGTGATCATGTGGGTCTGTGCAGCCAGAGAGATTAAGAAGTCTCCACTTACACTAACAGCATAGGACCTGGTGCACAATATTCATGTGGACTATTTATTGCATATAAAATGAAAGAAAAATTAGGTTTTTTTTAAAATGAAAATGATACTATTATGGCTAGGGAGATGGCACAGTGGTTAAGTGTGCTTGCTTCTTTTCCAGAGGACTTAGGTTCCGTTGACAGCACCCAGGTTGAGTAGCTTACAACCATCTGTAACTGTACCTGCAGGGGAATCCAACACCACTGGCCTCTGAGGACACTTGAATGCATGTCTTTTTACCTACATACAGGTACTTATGTGTAAGCGCGCACACACACGCACACACACACACTTAAAAATAATAAAAGTAAAGGCTCGAGAGGTAGCTTAAGAACACTTGTTCCTCCTACAAAAGTTGTAGATTCAGTTCTAGGACCCTCATGGTGGTTCACAACTGTCTCTAACTCCAGTTCCTTTTTTGACTTCTGTGAATGACAGAGTTATACTGCACATATATACATATTATAAAAATGATAAAAAATGAATCTAAAAATTATGGTGTTACTTATAGAAATACTTTTAGGCATAAAGCTGTTCTTTTAATTTTATACAAAAAGTTTTTTCTCATGTTTATGCATCTCTGATCATATGTTGCTAGTTAAAACCGTGGTGCTGGGGTTGGAGAGATTGTTCAGTCGTTAATCATGCTTACTGCTCTTGCAGGGGACCTGAGTCTGCTGTGTGGGTGCTGAGAACCAAACTGGGTTTATTTAAACAGCAGTCAATTAGAAAAAGAATTTAAAAAGAGGTCAATTATTTCTTGTTCTACATTGTAAGTTGCTATAACCTTTGACTTTAACATTGATTTTATCTATTTAGAGCTTTGGCAGAATTTTTGTGATGGAGGAAGGTCATTGGTTAATTAAATAAAAAAGCTGCTTGCCCTGATAGGTTAAAGCATAGGTGGGAGGAGTGGACGGAACGGAATGCTGGGCGGAAGAGGAAGTGAGGTCAGACTTGACAGCTCTCCTCTCGGGGCAGACGCCTCAGAGAGACACGATGCTCCACTCTTGCGGGCAGAGGCGAGAGCTCTGCTCTCTGAGGCACACGCGATGAAGCTCCGACCCAGGATGGATGTAGGCTAGAATCTTCCCGGTAAGCGCACCTTGGGGTGCTACACACAGATGATTAGAAATGGGCTAAATTAATATGTGAGAATTAGCCTAGAAGAGAATGGGCCAAGCAGTATTTAAAAGAATACAGTGTCCGTGTAATTATTTCCGGTAAAGCTATCCTTGCGGGCAGCGGGGTGCTGGGAATGCAGCCCCGCCGCTCCCATTACAACATTTTTGAAAAGTAGGAAGCTTGATGCTAAGTATCATGTTTCTCTTCCTTTGTTTTTTTAATCTTTGTATGAGTGTTTATGATTGAATCGTTTTGTTTTATTGTATTACAAGTTGGATGTGCATCTAAAAACTTCACCCATCAATGATAATGAATTACTTTTCTCATTATATGACCCCAATATCTGATATTATATGTCATGCTGTATGCACTGGTGTTGACTGTGCCATAGAGAGTGTTGGTGACACACTTCTATGACCCCAGCACTCTGGAGGCATAGTCTGGAGGGTTCCCTTAAGTTCTAGTCCAGCTTGATCTATACAGTGAATTCCTAGACAGCCAGGGCTATGTAGTGAGACCTTGTCTTAGAAACAAAACAAAACTGTTGGTAATGTCTCACTCTTTTCTAGGTTCTCCCACAGTTGGGGATGTCCATTCCTTGTACTTCTAATCTGGAGGCCTGGCCAATGGCAACTGGAGAAACTCACTGATTTCAGACATGTCAAAGGAAGAAAATTGTACATATTCAAATTGCAAAAATAGGGTAATGGCTAGGGAACAAATACATAGTCATAGAAAAACTTAATTGAATGTTGTCAAACCTTTGTGTCCTAAGAAATCTTGATCTCCTCTTGATCTTGTTTTTCTGAGAATTACGGTATTTGAATGCAAATGGCCCCCACAGGCTCCTATGTTTGAATGCCTGGCCTCACCCAGTTGGTGGAACTGTTTGTGAAGGACTAAAAGGAGGTGTGGCCTTGTTATAGGAGGTGTGGCCTTGTTAGAGGAGGTGTGGCCTTGTTAGAGGAGGTGTGTGGCTGGTGGTGGGCTTTGAGGTTTTGTTTCCACTGTGTCTCTCTCTGCCCTGTGGTTTTTGTCTCCACATAAAAGCTCTCAACCACTGCTCTGTTTCCATGCCTGCCTGCCTGCCTGCCTGCCGCCATGTTCCCTGCCATGATGTCATGGACCTCTAAAACTGTAAGCAAGCCCTCAGTAAGAAGCCCGATGAAGACAAAAGTGAAGGTGTTGGGTTAGAAGCTCCCTCAGCATCCCCTGTGCTTCATGAAGAAAATGCTTTGTCAATGGCTAAAGCTGGAAAAAGTAAAGTAACAGAATTCTTAATAAACTGTTAAAAATGTTCAGTTCCCTGGATCACAAAAGAACGCTACTCTGTGGTTATAGGTTATGGGTTCCTCCTTTCCCTCTCTTCCTCCGCCTCCCTCCCCCTCTCTATCCTTCCCTCCCCTCCTCCCTTTTTTTCCTTTTAGAGTAATTGATAAGTGGTACAGTTGCCCAGCTGAGAAGGC
The DNA here is from genome assembly GCF_000317375.1 of Microtus ochrogaster. Classification (NCBI taxonomy): domain Eukaryota; kingdom Metazoa; phylum Chordata; class Mammalia; order Rodentia; family Cricetidae; genus Microtus; species Microtus ochrogaster. Next base: position 9,374,406 of record NW_004949097.1, on the reverse strand, counting down.
ATGACGCTGGGATTCTGCATCCATGGCTGGCCTCTTCCTCTGTTCCCAACTGTAGCTGCTGAGGATGCACAGCACAGAGAATGACCAGTTGAAAACTGAGAGGTTTACAAACAGGAACAAATGCATGGGTCATCTTCACATGGCCTCAGTCAAAGACATGGAGAAGGATGGCCTCTGACCTCTACCAAGATAGGAACCACTTGGGGTCTGGGCAGAGACAAAGACCCTTTGCCAAAGGCAGGAGTTTCTTATGTCTGGATGAAAGGACTGAAAATACAATAAGGACAATTTCAATGTTTCTACTTCATTTCTGTGTTTTATTGCTAGCTCTGTATTTGATTGTATTGTAATTAATCACTCTCTGTTTCTTTCCTTGCCCTATGGTCCAGAGGTTTGATGGAGAACTGAGTGCAAACGTTCCCCCACATCAGCACACTGCTTTGGTTGGTTTGCTCGTTTTGGGGTTCACATGGAAGAGATTATTTGTTGGAGTTTGGGCCGTCTTCTATTTTGGCTACATAACAGGGACAGAAGTGTCTCCCTCTCTCCTAGGTCCATCCTGTGGAAGGCACAGTGCTGAGAAATCACACTGGCCTGGGAATCTCCTCTTCCTGGCATTCTCTGAATTTACAGTTCTTGCTCAGAGCTGAAGATGCATCAGCAGGAAGTTAGTCTTGATCTTTCAAGACTACTTCAGAAATCACACCCTAGCCTAGCAGTTTGGAGTTTATTACAGGCATTAAAGGGGGCTAAGTACCCTGCCAAATTTTTGCTAATATTATCATTAAAGATATTTAGTTACTAGTATTTCTGCAGCCACTGAAAATGGCATGCAATTACCCACAGAATATATTTTCTCCCTTCAAACTGCAAAGCCCCAGAGAGTCTGACTAATTGCCAACCTCTTTTAGGGACATTACTCAATACATATTACCCTTCTGTAAGTCTAGATTATGGGAGACTAATGACCTGCCATATTCTGAGTCATGTGTATAGTAATTTATAACAGGCATTTCAAGCCATATTTTGCTCCTGGTCAGTGGTTTTTGCCTTATTTATTTATTCAGGAGTGCTAGGGATGGCTTGCAGATGCCAGTGCTTGCTAATGGGGTGCTTTGAGCCACGTCTCTCATCTGGTTTGGTTTTACTTTTTGAGTAGCCAAGCTGGCCTTCTTGATCCTATCTACTACTATTTCCTAAGTGCTGAGATCATTTCTCTTTAATTAATTAAATTTTCACACTTCTGGGGATGAAGTCTAGGGCCTTGCACATGCTGGACAAGCACACCGGCCCTGAGCTGCATCCCTAGGGTTTATTATGATCATCGTTTTAAAATAAAAGCCACGGACAGTGTTGTCTTGGTTTTCAGCACTGAGGTTTGAACTCAGCCTCCCTCCTCATGCCAGGGAAGCATCTGGAGCATGAATTCTAATTGGTATTATTAATAAAAACTTAGAGTAAGCTATCAGGGTGAAAGCTGAAGGATCAGAGAAGCTGAGTGGCCAGTGGCCAGTCACTAGAGTTCTTACCTCTCCCAATGCTCAGCTCCGGTCCTCAGACTGCACTGAGCTCCTGTCTCCTTGAGCCTTATATTCCTCTCTCCACCCAGCCATATCACTCCTGTCTTCATTTCCCCAGTGCTGGGATCTAAGCCATGGAATTCCAAGTGCTGGGATCGCCTTTGTGTGTGTGCGCTCCATTTCTTTTTTAGAGTGGATCAATTTCATGTAGCCCAGGGTGGCCTTGAATGAACAGAGATTTGTCTGTTCCCAAAGTCCTGGGATTGAAGGTGTGTGCCACCACTGCCTGGTTTCTAGTGGCTTAGCTGTGCCATCTGATCTTCAGGCAAACTTGGTTAAAACACAAACAAAATACCACTACAAGCACCCTTGCTCCTCGTGGTGCGCTAACGCTCCAACAGCACTGCACACTGTGGTGGTCAGCTTCGGAAAGGAAGGAGAAGATGATGGAGTGAAGATTCTGAGATAGCTTCTTACCAGATGATTGGCAGGTGACATGGAAGGCGGGTGGGCGATACAGTGATGGTAGCTGCAATTAAGACTTGATCTCTCATTGATTGTGATTCTGAAGAGATGCAGGAGTTGAAAGACACATGGAGAGCTGTGTCCTCAGCTAAGAATGTGACAGAGACCGCACCGTGCTTCATTTCAGGACACTGTTGGTGGGATTGGATGCAAACTCACCCCAGCACACACATGGAAACTCCCCAAGGAACAGCTGGGGATTCTTTGTGCAGAAGAGCCTTCCAGGAGGCCACCAGAGTGGCTGAAGTTTGTCCTCAGATCTGACATGGTAGCACCAACACTTGGGAGGTGAAAGCAGAGAGACCCTGAGTTTGAGGACACATTGGGCTACACAACCCGTTTCAAGAACAAACAAAGATTCCTTTGATTATAATTTTTAGGAAAGACTTTCCCAAAACCAGCCTGGAGATTAAATATCAAAGATACTAAGAAGTCTTCAAATATCAAATTTGGAGCAAATGTAGATGAAAGATTTTTAAGACCAACCACAAAGCAGTGATAATCTTAGAGATCTGCTTCAGAGACTCCCCAGCTTAAGCCCTGTCATTAAGTCTGCCTGCATCAACTCATCACTCCAAGAATGGAGTTAAAACCCTTCGAGAGTCCAGGTGAGTTTCCTGACTCCCTCCCTGGTCAGTTCCCATCCTCCCTGCCTCTTGTCCTGCCTCCCTCTCTCGAAAGCTCATGTTATATTCATCACGTCACCCACACAGTGCTTGAGAAAGACTGTTACAAAACCACAGAAGACCAAGTTTTATGGACACATAGTAAAAACATGTGCTTGAATAAAAGAGTCATCAAAATAAACTATTGAGATTCTAGTTTGTAATCTACAGAAGCCTCTAGAAAGAAAATACATGGAGACGGAGAGCTAGGCTGAGGAGTTAGCCCTGCTTGGCTGGGAGGAAAGTGTCCAGGGGCATGTATTATTAAAGAGAAATACAAATAGGTAGTAGTTCATATATAGAACCATGATCAAATCAGGTTTTCCTATCTGTGGATTCTACTTCTGTCGATTCAACAAAATGCAGATATATACACACATCAAATAAAAATAATTAAATATGGCAGAAGAGACACAGAAAGTATTGGCTTTGACCCAGAGATGAACTGTGTGAGGATGATGTGGGGTTTGTGTGCCAGCACGGTGGCACTTTGCAGGAAGGAGCTGAACACCCACACATTCTGGTCACTTTGGAACCACCTGGAAGCTTAAACACCCATGGTGTCCCTGAAGTGCTGATGGCAATCATTATTGAAACAAAAACCCTAAGCTTTTGTTCTTGTCGGTATGGGTCAATTAAATTAAATGAATTGGCTATAAACACATCAAGTTTCGGTAATTTTCCTGCCTGAGAATGTAAGTGACTGGAAAGGTCCGCCTTCTTTCTTTTTTCTGCTGTAGAGGCTGTAGGGTTATGGCCGGAGGTTCACACCGCCCTCTGCTTAATATTTCTTGGATAATGATCTGCATTTTATTTTATAACAATAGACTTTAGTCCTCCCAGATTGGCCCTACTTATTCTGGACACAGCTGTGTACCGGGAGACAGTAAGTTGATTAATTATGCTGCCTGTCATGAGGACCTGCAGGGGTAGTGTCTGCCTAGCAGCTGAGAGAGGTGAAGCAGGAGGCTGGGCTTTCAAGGGTCCCTGAAATGAGGGAGTCTGATGTGGGAGTCCCCTCTGTGTGCTGTGCTTACCATTAATGAACCTTGGACTGTTGATAGGGCAGGACATAGGTAGGCAGGGAAGACCAAATTGAATGCTGGGAGGAGGAAGGCAGAGTCTAGGGAGATGCCATGGATCCACACCCAGAGGTAGATGTGCTAAAACTTTACTGGTAGGCCACAACCTCATGGTGATACATAGATTACTAGAAATGGGTTAAATTAAGTTGTAAGAGTTAGCCAATAAGAAGCTAGAGCTAGGGGCTGGAGAGATGGCTCAGTGGTTAAGAGCATTGCCTGCTCTTCCAAAGGTCCTGAGTTCAATTCCCAGCAACCACATGGTGGCTCACAACCATCTGTAATGGGGTCTGGTGCCCTCTTCTGGTCTGCAGGCATATACACAGACAGAATATTGTATACATAATAAACAAATAAATAAATAAATAAATATTTAAAAAAAAAGAAGCTAGAGCTAATGGGCCAAGCAGTGATTTAAATAATATGGTTTTTGTGTGATTATCTCTGTTCTGGGCAGCTGGGACGAACAAGCCTGTGTCATTTGTAGTTCTGCTGAAGGAAATCTGACATTGGCCTCCTACTTTGGGGCAGTAGAGGCTAACATTAAAATAGAAGCCATGGAGAACACCTTTATTGACTGAATACAGAACAAGAGGCTGTGGGTCCTCTGTGAGGAAACAAGCAACCTTGATGTGTTGGTGTTGAGGTCACAAGAACACAAAATGGAAAAATTATGTAAGTGCAAAACCAACAACCTCCTGATTATCAAGTACATACCCCAGCCTTAGGAGTTCAAACTTTTCTTTTGAACGACATGACTTTTCTTCCCGGATTCCCAAAAACAATTTCTTTCATTGTTTTTCTTTTGTGGACTGAGACTGCACAGAACCAAAGATCTTATAATGTACATCATCAAGAAATTGAACAAGTTTCAATAATCTTCCACAGCCGCTGTGTGGCAGCTTCCTGTGCCGGGTTCAACAATACCTACAAAGCAGTGTGTTCCATTTTCAGAGATGCAATTCAAGTACTATAACATGGATATTAAATGATTTCCAGAAAAACATTTTCTACTACTTGAGGAAGCGGTTCCCTTGGTTCAGTGCTGTCTGAAGGCGTGGTCAGTCTGCTGCGTGCCTGCTGGCAGCCGATTTGAATAGCTGCCATTACAAGATGGCATTTGGCCCCAGCCTCGCTTGATAGATAACTCCATATTAGGGTTGCAGTTCTTCCACCGGAAAACAGGGTGAGTTGTTGTGATCTAGGTGCCCACACTTCCCCTGACCGGCAGGGGAACATCCTGGTCTGTAATTGACAGGGATGTTCCCCTGCTTTCTTTCCTGCCGGTGGGTCTCCAGAAAAGCAGTTAAAGTATCAAAGTATCAAAAGTTGCTAGGCAGACTCCCTATATGAGCAGCTATAGTTCAGAGCTCCGAGCCCCTTGCTTTCTGCTCTCCCTACAACCGAGAGGCTCCAATGAAGCGTGATTTGAGAAGAATCCTCGTCTGGTGGCTGTTCTTTCCTGCTGGTCAGAAAGTTCGCCGCACGTGCCTGGTGTCCAGAAGGCGAGCTAGGGAGCCTCTTTTCTCCTTCCATCTATACTCAGGCTGCCAGGTTTTTCAAAGCAAGAGCTCCACCTGGTGAGGCATCTTGCCAGCCCTGGTGGTGCTGCAGACCTTTAAGCTGGCATTAAATTAGCTCCTCCTTGAAAGCCCTCTTCCGGTTCCCTGTTATCTCCCCATCTGTCTTAGTTACACTTCGCCTTGCTGTAACAAAGTTCCCTACAATAGGGGCTTGAAGACGAAAGAGTTTATTTTGGCTTGTGGTTTGAGGAGGCAGCCAGACCTTGGAGGCAGCGAGAGCATAAGGTACCTGGCCCCGTGTCGTCTGCAGTCAGGTCACACGTCAACCTTGAGAGAGGAACACTGACGCCCAGCTTAACCCTCTTCTCCCTCCCCCTTTTATCCACCCCAGGACCATAGCCCATAGTAGGCTGCCAGCTGCTTCAAGATGGCTCTTCTCCCCCGCCTCCACCGTGTGTAAACCTCTCGGGAAATGTCCTTAGAGAGATTGATCTCCTAGGCGATTGTAAATCCAGACATGTTGACTGCGAAGTTGGCACACATGTGGAGGTCAGGGTATCCTGCAGGAGTCAGTCTCTCCTTCCGCCATGTGGGTTCTGTGGATGAAACTGGCCACGAGGATTGGCAGCAAGTGTGTCTTTACCTACTGAGCCCATCTTGCTGACCTGGCATGTAAAGCTCTTTCCAGATGGGCTTCTGAGAGGCAAGGTTTGTTGACAGAAAAAAGAATCCTGCTTCTCAGAGAATTCGCTAGAGTTCTTCCCTCCTCTGTCTGCTTTCTCGGGTTTTATTTTCTCTGTAGAGCTGGTGAATGCGAGATTTGGAGAACAAACTGTCAAATTTGACCAGGTAACTCTTCTCTATTTTTTTTTCTGATTAGAACTCAACTGCCTTGACATTCAACCTTAATATTTAAACAGCAGCACCCAGAGAACTTGATCAGTTGGCAATCTCATAAAGTGGCAAAGATTTCCAAGGTGTTCCAAGTAATGAGCCATTAGTGTAAATAACAAACAAATGCCAATACAACAATTATTCATTTTCACTCACAAGGAAACTGTCAAGTCCTGTGAAAATTATTATAATAAGTGTCCTGGAAAAAAAACTACCAGGAAAATGTTTTGAATTATCAAGGTCAAGCCAGCAGGATCATTAAATGTGTTTCTCCTCCATGAGCTGCTGTGGTGACATATTTTAAAGCTTTTTAATGACCTAGAAAAGTTTAAAAGACACAGCACATTTAGCTGCCTGTCTTGTCCCTGTAGCAGAGGACCCAACAGAAGCAGTTTAGGCAGGCTCACTGTCTGTCATGTGGAGGGAGGGCTTGTGAGCAGGGGCAGGAGGAGGCTGGCTGCGTGGCATCTACAGTCAGGAAACAGAAAGTAAGGAATGCTTGCTTTCTTTGGGTAGGCTCTGCAGTTGGTGTGGGTCCCCCCACCTCAGGTGGCTCAATCTAGTTCATCCCATAAAGACCTGCCCATTGATTTCTTTATGAAACTGACAATCAAGATTCACCACCACATGTAGTTTTCTGTAAACTATCATGAATCAAGTTACTAGATCCACGTGTTTAAAACGTGCTATCCCTTAGCAAAAGGAGAACGGTTGCCTTGACTGGCTTGACACTTACCACGACTAATCAGTGTCCTCTGTGCTCTTGATGACTGGCTGTCTTTCATTTAAGGATGCTGTTACTGGCTGCACCTGCAGGAACAACCATTTGGTTCCTTTCCTAGTATCAGATGGAGATCACTGGCCCTTTTGGGGGTTATTTAAAAGGGAAAATTGTACAATATAACCTGAAAACAAAGACAATTAGCCCAGTAGGGGACTAAACACATAACTTCCCCCAATTACTGTTCCATCAATCCCATTTTCTACTCAGAGGACCCACTGTGCCTTGGATTCCAGGTCCCTGGGACTGTACTGGGTATGCTCCTAATAGGCTTTCTGCTTTTGTGAGGGTTCTGTGAGCACAGCAACCTCATGCAGTTAGGTGAATTTCGGTTCAAAATTAAGAGGCTTTGGCTAGCAAGATGACTCCTTGGGTGTAAAGGTGCTTTTCACAAATTCTTACAACCGGGGTTTGATCTTCCGACCCAGCATAATAGGAGAGAATTGATTCCCTCGTGATGTCCTCTGACCTCCATATGTGCGCTATGGCAAGGGCATTGCCAGCAGCACTGCAATAAATAAAATGAAAATATAATTAGGAATAAATTAAAAGGCTTAACGTGTCTTTGACCTCCTGGAATCTGACATAGTGGGACTTTATGTTCATTATAGAGATTTCTTTTTAAAAAGATTTATTCACTTTATGTGTATGTATATATTTGCCAGTGTGGGTTTATGTGTACCACGTGTGCAGGATCACATGGGGGGACAAAAGAGGACATTGGAGCCCCCTGGAGTTGGAGTTACAGGTGGTTGTGAGATGTCACACGATGATAAAACGGAACCCGGTCCTCTGCAAAAGCAGCAGGTATTCTTACTTGCTGAACCATCTGTCCAGCCCCCATCAACCAAAGTTTTTTTATTTGGATTTCGGGTTGGTTAATTTTTTGACCATCCAACCAACTGCCAACAGATATCTTTTGTGGCAAGGTGGCTGCCCCATTGCTACACTCTGGCAAGGTGATTGTCCCATTGCTACCTGTGACAAGGTGATTGCCCCATTGCTACCTGTGAAAAGGTGATTGCCTTATTGCTACATTGTGGCAAGGTGATTGCCCCATTGCTACATGGACAGATGCTGTTCCCTGAGCTGCTTTGTGGTGTCTGTTTTTCTAGAGACTGTTGTTGTCTATGACTTCTTCCGATGCCATCTGGAACACTTACTGAGCATGTAGCACCCCTTCCGTGTCTCCAAACGGTGCAGGCGGTCATTCTGCGGTGGCCATGAGACTCAGCTGGGAACAGATAGTCAACAGCCCCTGCCATCCAGGCTTCAGTGTCCTGCTTTGAGCATTGTTCTAGAACAGAGATCGATGACATTTTTGCTGTTACTTAACCTGAAACTTGGGTTAGCAGCCAACCTGGATGTCCCCTGCTGACATCACTGCTACTTGCTTTGTGTCTTTGCTTTCAATTCACAACTTTACCCAGGAAGCTGATCTCCCCTTTCTCACTCCTCTGGCCTGAAAAAAACTCACCATTTCCTCTCTTTTCACTTAATTTTAAAGAATTAATACATGTTCGTGATAAAAACATCCGCAGCACATTATGACCAGTGAGTTGGTAGAGACACTTGCCACTAAGCCTGACAACCTGAGTTGGATCCCCAGAACCCACATGCTGTGGAATTTTGTTCAATGATGCAAAGATGTGCTTCATTCTCTTATGTTGCATCTGTTTAACTCTGTGAAGCTGTGCTATGTTGCCTGCCTAAAACACCTGATTGGTCTAATAAAGATCTGAACAGCCAGTTGCTAGGCAGGAGAGGAACAGGCAGGCACTGGGGATTCAAACCTAATCATGCAACTCACCTGTAAGCCATGGGCATGTGCAGCACAAGATGGCTTCCTAATTAAAGTCAGGGCTACAGTAATGTGGAAAAATGATTCGGAATATAGATTTTAAGAAGTATTTATATATTTGAATTTTAAGAATATTTGAATGTACGTAAGACCTCTTAGAGATGAGACTTAAGACTAGGCACAAAATTCACCTATGTTTTATATACTCCTTATATGTGTAAGCTGGGGGCAGACTATAATATTTTAGAAAACTATGCACAAGGCAAATGGTAACAGTGGAGTTTTCCATGTTACTCAGAAAGTTTCAGACTGGGATGGAGGAGGGATTCTCAGCTCTATGAAGTTAACCAAGTTCTGCTTGCTTAGTTTCCTAAAAGAAGTATCTCTGTTTTAGACTACAGCATCACGGCTGGGGAGATGGCCCCGCTGCTAACGAACACACTGCTCTTTCTGGGGACCCTAGTTTGGTTTTCGACACCTACAGTGGCTCACACTTACTTGTAATTCCAGCTCCAGAAGAAGCTAATGCCTTTGGTCTTTGGGGGCATCTACACCCATGTGCGCACACACACACACACACATAATTAACAATAAAAACAATTGAAAAGGTTTATTAAACAGAACTCAATAGTTCTATTTCTTTTCGTTAGGGTTTCTTTTCAACCCTTTGGATTTTTGTATTTGTGAAATGAGTTCATAACACAGAACATTTTACCAATGCTGGCTTTATGTTTTCTATGCAGTTTGCCGAAGTCATAGGCAAATTCTGGAATTTTGGGGCTAGTGTGTTTCCTGATTCTCAGGACTGGGTCTACAACACATGTAAAGAGCAGCGATCCTGTCTGTCCTCGTGAGTAGCGGGGGACACCTCTGTGTTGGGATAATAGAATAATGGCCCTGTTGCTGGGATTATACAGCTCAGTGGTAGGGCACCTGCCAGGCATGCTCAAGGCCTTGGACTAGATCCCCTACCCAGACCTTTAAGCAAAAGCAAACCCGTAATGAGAACTTTCTCCTTTGTAGGAAGTCTTTAAAGGGTTTACCTCATTCAGTCTTTACAACGACCCTGTGGGGTTGTTATTTTCATTTGTAAATGAATAAAACAAGCCATTAGAATATTTCAATGCTTTACATACATGATACCATGACTAAACAAGCCATTAGCAGAATAATTCAATGCTTTACATAAGGAATACTGTGATTAAGTGGTAGAGTCACAGACTTGAACCCAGGAAGTCTAATTCTTAAACATAGTCTCTTATTTTCATTTATTTTATGTGCAGGACTATTTTGCCCACATGTTTGCCTGTAAACAGTGTCTGTGTGTGGTGCCTGCAGGTCAGACAGGAGCACTGGATACCCTGGAACTAGAGTTACAGACTGCTGTGAGCTACCAGGTCCTCTGGAGGAGCTACCAGGGCTCTTAACCCCTGAACCTTCTCTCCAGGCCCAATACAGGCTCTCTTTGTTTTTGCTGCTTGTTTTGAGTGACAAAAATTTGCTGTGTAGCTTAGAGTAGTCTAGTCTCCATTTGTGATCCTCTTCAGGTTGCCAAGGGCTAGGATGTCAGGTGCACACTGCATGAGGTTTCAGACGTTGGCAGTCACCTTGTGGAGGGCGTAGGGGATGGTGGCTTTTATGAAGAGCTAACTTACTCCTCTCCAACCAATACTTTTTTCTTCATGGATTTTCTCTTTTATCATGACCTTATACTCTGAGTCTTAAACTAAAAACTAAATACCACATGGCATTTTGTTAAATATTCAGCTTCGTGGAGAATGTGGTGTGTATGTATAGAAATCCACATTTCTATCTGTATGCAGATTTACACCTATTTACTCCATAGCCTGGTTTTCCCCAAATAGTCACAAAACTTTGAACAACTACCAGAGAAACCTTAGCTTATGTGGCCAATTAAAATTTCCAAACACGGACACATAGGTTATCTTAAGATGGCCTTTAATCTTTGTACGTGTATTTATTTAAATGTAAAATATATATGCATGTGGGGGGGAGGGGCACACAGGGACCAGGGCGTGAACATGTGGGGGGGAGGAGCACGCAGGTGCCAGGGCATGAACATGTGGGGGGAGGGGGACACAGGGACCAGGGCATGAACACGTGTGGGGGAGGGGCACGCAGGGACCAGGGCATGAACATGTGGGGGGGGAGGGGCACGCAGGTGCTAGGGCATGAACATGTGTGGGAGAGGGGCACGCAGGGACCAGGGCATGAACATGTGGGGGGAGGGGCACGAAGGTGCTAGGGCATGAACATGCCATGATGGGCAGGTGGAGGTCAGAAGTCCTGTGGCGTTGGTTCTGTCCCTTCCACCATGTGGGGCACAGCACTGAACAAGTCATCCAACTTAGAAGCAAGCACTTTACAGGTCGGGACATCTCTCTGGCCCTTAAGTTTTCCTTTTTTTACTATTTTATTTTATGGCTATAGATATTTTGCCTAAAACATGTCTATGCCCCAAGTGTGTGCAGCACCCATAGATCTGAGAAGAGGGCACTGGATCACTTGGAATTGGAGTCATAGACAGTTGTGAGCTGCTGTGTGGCTGCTGGGAATCAAACCCGGGTCCTCTGGAAGAGCAGTCAATGTCTTTTCTTAAAAAAAAAACGATTTATTTATTATATATGCTGGGTTCTGCCTGCATATATACCTGCAGGCCAGAAGAGGGCACCAGATCTTATGACAGATGGTTGTGAGCCACCCTGTGGCTCAGGACCTTTGAAAGAGCAGGTAGTGCTCTTAATCGCTGAGCCATCTCTCCAGCCCAGTCAATGTCCTGAACGGAGTCATTCCCAGCCCTCTGGACATTCCGTTAAGTGCTGTGAACTCATTACAGTGTACCTAAAGCAACACTGTTTTCCCGTTTTTTACACGTCTTTCACTATACTGCTGTTAGATTGTCTTTCCCATTGCTGTGGGTGATTGGCACATCTCCTGCTGTTCCTCTCAGGGACTCGGGCACGTGAGAGGTAGAGACATTCTCAAGTTCACTTCACGGCCTCCCCATTGTCAGAACAGCACTGGTACCTTCTTAGTTCGGATGAAATCTAATCCACTCCTTGTTTCCATCCTATTTCTGGACAGTATCTGTGTCCCTACCAGTGTGAACCCAAATGTTGTATTTTTAGTGCCTTTCTGAAGGGAACAGAACTCGGTCCTTGATCTGGAACCAAGTGCACCCACCCATCGGTTGTTCCGAACATGCTATCCAGGCAAGGATGAAGGTGTTTAAAGGGACAGAACTAAGATTTCACCTCTGTGGCAGTGCTGGTATTTCGGGTAACAAAACACTTTGCAGTGGGTGGAAGTTTGGCCTGTGCACCCCAGAGCCCCTAGCGGCATTCCTGGCCCACGCTGTGAGATGCCGCCAGAACCTCCCTCTTGCCTGAATCGTCACATCCACAGTATCTCCGGATATTGCCAAACTGGGAAGGACAAAAATCCCCTTGACTGAAACCACTGATAATCACGCAGTAGCAAAAGAGCATGCTGGGAGTGGAGAGTCAGGCTCAAGGAGAAACTCCTGCCGTGAGTGCTGCTTCTCGTTCCTTAGCACCAGAGGACTGTTGATGATTGGCAGGAGCCCTGAAGGAGCCTGCTTATCAGGCAAGAGCAGGAGGCTGGCCGAGAGGCAGGAAGACAGTGAGGACAGAAAAGCCGGAGCACCTCTGAGATGTCCAAACTTGCTGTGTTCTGGCTTTGGGGGAGGGGAGGGGATGAATAGGGATTGGTGACTGTCAGTGGGTGATTCTGGGAACTTTATGTTTATGGGGTGTGGTGGCACACTCCTGTATTGCTAGCTCATAGCAATGACCATGAGTTTGAGGCCATCTCAGCGCACATGATGAGTATCAGAGCTGCATAACACGATGGTGGCTTGGCTAGGGAAATGTATCACAAACGCTTAAGTATTTGCATGCTGGGTCCCCAGTTAGTGGAACCATTTAGGAACGTTAGGAGGCGGAGCCTCGCTGGAGGAAGCAGGTCCCCAGAGGCTGCCTTTAAAAATTTATGGCCTCACCGTTTCCAGTTGTTTCTGCACTGTGTTTGTGGGCAAAGACATCTCTCAGCTTCCAGTCCTGACTGCCCCCTGTCGCATTTCTGACATTATGGGCTCCCCTTCCGGAAGTGTAAGTCAAGACAAGCTATTCTTTTCCATAAGTTGCTTTTGCTCATGGTGTTTTATCACAGCAACAAAGTAGCTGCTGCCTTGATCTTATCTCACTGCAAAGGAGTGTACATACTAACTTTTACCGATTTTTTTCTTCGTTTTGCTGATATCCCAGGTTGGCCTCAAACCCACTGTGTAACGGAGGATGCCCTTGGATATGAAATCCTCTCATTTCTGTCTTCTGAGTGTTGGGGTACAGGCATGCATCACCACATCTGCTTTATCTGCTGCCAGGCCTCTGGGAATGCTAGGCTAGCGCCCTACCAACTGAGCTGCCCTGTAAACATTTGTGTTAATGCGCATGTGAAGGCCGGTGAAGACAGCTGTGTTTTAGGTGTCAGTGATGTGTGTAAACATTCTGCCATGTTGAGGTGTATCAACTGGAAAGCATGAGATATAGTTGATTTCATCCCAAAAGATGATGTCGTGAATGACAACCCCTGGAATTTGGTATGTTCTCTCTCTCTCTCTCTCTCTCTCTCTCTCTCTCTCTCTCTCTCTCTCTCTCGTTTGTTTTCTCAAGACAGGGTTTCTCTGTAGCCTTGGAGTCTGTCCTGGAACTAGCTCTTGTAGACCAGGCTGGCCTAGAACTCACAGAGATCCGCCTGCCTCTGCCTCCCAAGTAGTGGGATTAAAGGCGTGCGCCACCACCGCCCGGCTGGTATGTTGTCTCCTAACCTTTACTTTACACTGTTCTCACTAGTCTTTCTTTGTGTTTCCGAGGGCATTTTAATGAGTGGAAGATGACTGGAAGGGGGTGGCATTGCTTCTTTCCTGTGGCATGCAGGCGCTCAGATCTTATTGTATGGTTACAATGTTTCGAGGCATCCTGTCCTTACAGGTAGCTTCTGCACGTCCTTACCTGCCTTCTAAGTTCATTTCAATGTCATTTTCAAGTTCACATCTCTAGAGGAAACGTTTTTGCCACCTGAGACATCTATAAAAAGAACATTTAGACATTTTCGTTTTCTGAGGTAGGCAGTGGTATTTTACTTCCCGCCCTAAGGGGAAAATAATTGGCAATATTTTGCAGTGGGAACGTGCCATAATTTGGTTCACTGTATGAGGGATATAATTCAGTTTCCCAGGAAGTACCGCTTGGCCCTTGGTTGGCTTTGGATTTGCTTTCTAGCTACAACCCTGGGAAATGTATTCTACATAACAAAGATCTCAGCTCTCCCATGGCCCTCACCTCTTAGAGGATTTGATTGTTTTTATCTTCTCTTCTGAGTCTACTGTCCCTATTCATTCTTCCCTCCCATCCCTCTTCCTTTTCCTCTTCCTACTCTTCATCCTCCTCTTTGGTACCCATTCTTCCTTTTCCTAGCCCCGTTGTTGCCCTCCCCATTCCCCTTCTCCTTGGTTAGTTCTTTTTCTTCCCCTCCGTCTATTGCCTTCTGGTGATTTCCCCCAAATGTTTAAGCCCCCAGTAATTTTACTAAATTTCTTCCTTGTGGAGAGAAATGCTGTAATTAAAAAAAAAAATCCTACCAGCTACAAAATTTTTACTCTTTTCATCATTTCTCTTCATGGAACTGTATGGAAAGAGTTAATCATGTGCACAACTAAGCGCCGCATGGTGAGCCTGCTGATAGCTCTCCTCATATAGTAACAGAGCTGTGGAGAGGGATCTAATCCTTGGGATGATTAAAAGTTCTTGGGAAGAGGAGCTAAGAAGATTAGGTTTTAATTTTGCATATGGTGAAATTAAAACTTTCTTAGCTGTAGCTCTGAGTTGCGAGCTATTCATAGTCGTAAAATCAGCATCACCACAATTGAAATGCAGAGCGGTCCTACAGCCCAGAATGATCTACCAGAATACCTTCCTGCCATCATTCCCTGCATAATCCCAGTGCCTGGCACCACCGAGCTAAAAGATGCCCGTGCCAGGGACTCTGCCTTTCCCCTGTGCGATGCAGTGGGGATTGTACAGGAGCAGCGATGTTGGCATATTGTTCTTTCCGTTCACTATAATGCAGTATTTTGAGATTTGTTCTTGTATCGATGGCTGTTTCCTTCTTTAAACTATTGACTCTTGTCCCTTTTACAAGTGTTCCAGAACTTGTCATTTGCCAGGGAAAGAATATTTGGGTGATTCCCACATTGGCTGTGAGCATTAGGCTGCTGTAAATACCTGTGTACAGGTCTGTGTGTGAGTAGCATTTTTCTTTCTTTTGGATAAATAACTGACAAGGAGGTTGCTGTGTCATTTGTAGGAAAGGCCATGCTGCCTTCCCCAGGGGCCGTGCCTGCTCCTTCCTATCTGTGATGGATGGAGCTCTCTCTCCTTTGCCTGCCCAGGAGAATTTAATATTGTCAATAGTTTTTAATTTATTAGCTAAGTTTTGTTAATGACTTAATTAATTAATAAGGCATTCTGATAGATATTTAGTGATGGTTCACTGTAGCTTTTAAATTACCTCAGAATAAATTATGATGAGATCCAACTGTGTGTGTGTGATAATTCTACTTTTGTATCTGTATATTGTGAAAATGTGCATCAATCTCTTCCTACTTTTTTGTTTTTTGTTTTGTTTTCAGCTTTTCTCTTGGTTTTCCAAGGTGGAGAATTGTATAGCAGAGGCTGGTCTTGAAGTCTGCTCTCACCTCCCTCTCAGAAGTGTTGGGGTTTTAGGTGTGCACCATCAAACCGTTGTCCTTGATGACTTGGGGTTTTGAAGGGACTGGACCCTTCTCGGTCCATTGTGCTTATCTGGGGGACCTAAGAAACCAAATAGCCTTTAATACTCAACCAGAGTCAGTGATTTGGAGTTCATTTTCTCACACGAGAGAAAATTGAAGATGTGGACACTCATAGGCACATTATTTATCTTTTTAAAAATTATTCTGTGTATGAGCGCTTTGCTTGCATATGTGTTTGTGCACCATGTGCTTGCTTGGTGAGCATGGGGACCAGAAGAGGACATGAAGTCCCCGAGGCTGGAGTTACAAATGATTATGAGCCACCATGTGAGTACTGGGAACTTAACCAAGGTTTTCCTCAAAAACAGTAAGTACTCTTCAGCATGAAGCATCTCTCCAGTCTGAGAAGCAAACTTTTCCTAGAGAAAACGAGGGAAGCCAAAAGAAACACCCAACAGTGAGGGTGGGGATTCTCAAGGGAGAAAACATTCCAGTTTCTCTGACTGTTGTTACAGGACTTAGCAGACAGTAGACCAAGAGGCAGTTTTCTTAGTTGGCCAATTAAAGAGCTCCACACTCCGAATACTTCCCTGGCCTGGCTAGGGAGAACCTCTTGCTGTGTTTACGTGCTGCACACCCAAACATGGGTACATAGTGGGTGGTTTGTGTGAACTTCACTCAAGCTAGGGTCAGGCGTTGTCAGTGAGAGTAAACCCAGACTGAGAAAATGTTTCTATCAGATTGGGCTGTGAGCAGGCCTGTGGGTCATTGTCTTCATTAATGATTGGTATGGGAAGGCCCAGCCCACTGTGAATGGTTCCACCCCAGCAGGTGGGCCTGGGGTGTCTAAGGAAGCAGGTAGGCCAGCAAGTCATGGAGAGCAAGTCAGTGAGCAGCCATCCTCCACAGCTTCTGCTCCTGTTCCTGCTTTGAGGTTCCTGCCGCGAGTTTCTTTCCCGGCTTCGCTCAAGGTGGGGGGTGGGGTGACCCAGGGTATGTAAGCAGAAATAAATGCTCACCTTCTCAGGTTGCTTTTGGTCATGGCGTTTATTGGGAACTGTTGAAGGAGCAGCAGGGCCTGCTTTTCGTCCCACCCGGCTCCCGCACGGCTAGCTTTACACCAGAAATAACAACACACAAATTGTATTCATTTAAACATTGCTTGGCCCATTATATCTAGCCTCTTCTTGGCTAACTCTTGCACCTGGACTAGCCCATTTCTAATAATGTGTGTAGCACCCCAAGGTGCGCTTACCGGGAAGATTCTAGCATACGTCCATCCTGGGTGGGAGTTTCATCGTGTCTGCCTCTGAGAGGAGCTGCATGATTTCTGAGCTCACTTCCTCTTCCTCCCAGCATTCTGTTCTGTTTACTCCGCCCATCTAAATTCTGCCCTATCAGATGGGCCAAGGCAGTTTGTTTATTAGCCAGTGACCTTCCTCCATCAGGCAACAGAAAGCAAACTAAGCAGGGTGATTGGAGGTTCCCTGCTCACCCCAGACTCCTGCTGTTCTGTGTTGACTGTAACTGCCCTCAGATGAGACTGCTGTCCCCACCTCCCACCTTGCATACAACTCAAGAACTGTTAACTTACTGGGCTCTTTGTTTATCTTGGCTGCCAGTTGTTCCTGGTTGATTCCTTAACTACTGGAGGGTATGGGACCCCTGCCCTGCCATAGGCGTAGGCTTTCTCAGAAGCCATCTTTACTTAGTCTTTTGCAATTGACTGCAATAGAGGCAAGAAGGGACAAGAGCGACCTGCCTGTGTTTCTGGGGTCTTCCAGCTGCAGCATGCCTGCTGTGGCTAGCCTGGCATTCCGGATCTGATGATCTTAACCCTGGTCATTCCTTTAATCCCATCATCCCCTCCATTTCCCACTTCAGCATATAGAGAACTAGCTAGCGCCAGCATCAGTGATGTGGCTTGCGTAAAGTTTATTATCATATGTTAATTATACATAATAACAGGATTTGTTATAGATTTTACTCTAAAGCATGAGCTACAGACAGGGATGAATTGGCCACCGGGTGGAGGGCATTGAACCTGAGCCAGCGCTCTGAACCATTGAACCATCCTCCAGCCTCTGACACTCTTTTGAAAAGGTTTTTGTCCCTATTTTGATTTTTTTGAGACAAGGTTTTTCTGTGTAGTCCTGGCTGTCCTGAAACTCACACTATAGACGAGTCTGGCCTTGAATTCAGAGATCCACCTGCTTCTACCTCCCAAGTGCTAGGATTAAAGACATGCGCCTCCACGGCTGACTCAAACTTAGAATTTCTTACACAGAAAAGCTAACCTTCATTAAGAAAGGATAAAGTCTGCATCCAGCAATAAGGAAGTAATTTATTATCGACAATATGACTGAAAAAAGAGGAGTTCTCATGAGAGAAGGAAATAATGCCAACTAGAAACTAAGACGGCCCAATAAAATAGTTTGTATTTCTAAACACTTAAAGCCACCTAAAAGTTAATCATTTAATATAATAGTCATCCTAACAACTTATCAGAAGATTCAGACATACAGATAAGTGAAATAAATACCAGCCATGTGACAGGATCAAGAAGGAGGACTAGAAATCCCTCCCCCGGTGCTGTAAGATATCCACTCTCCATGTGGAGAAACACACTGTGTTATTTGGAGGCAAACATAGACTAGTTAAAACTCTGTACCTCGATCTTGTGTTTTCATGTCACGTAACTGACATTCTAGTGGAGGAGATGAAATAGAGTATACAATAATATTTATTGAAGCCACTGAGGGCTGGTGGAGAGGGACAGAACAAAGCAATTTACATCGGAACAGTGAGGAAAAGACTCTGGAAAAACAAAGGCACCTGCATGGTGGCTTCACAGGACTTTGTTAAGTCTGGACTCTTGAGCAGGGGGTGGCGGCTCCCACTTGTAATCCCGGCACTTAGAAGACTGAGCCAAAATGGACACAAGCTCAAGGATAGTTCTAGCCATGTAGTGAGACCTTGTCCCAAAGAATTCTTAATCAGAGGTCTGGGGAGATGAGTCAGCGGTTAAGAGTGCAGGCTGCTCTTCAGAGGACCTGGTTTGATTCCCAGCACCCATACGGTGGCTCACAACTGTCTGCATTCTTGTGGCAGATGACCTGACACTCTCTCCTGACTCCTGTGGGTACCAGGCGCTAACACAGAGGACAGATATACATACCGCCAAAAAACATTCATCTACATAAAATTTAAAGCAATTAAAAAATTTTAAAAATCAAACCATTTACGTTGTCGAGTTTGGAGCTAAAACACTAATACATATAGAGAAACCTACAGCAAGGCCTGGGGCAATGCCTCGGTTAATAAAATTGCTCCAGTCTAAACTGTGAGATCTGAGCTCACGTCTGAGCAGCCACATAAAAACTAGGCGCAGTGGCCCGTGCCTATAATCCCACCTTTGAGGGGGCCAATACAGAAGGAACTGGAGCTCGCAGGCCAGCCATGTAAACAAACTGGTGAGCTGTAGGCGCCGTGAGAGACCTGTCTCAAAAATAAAGGTAGAGAGGAATTGGGAAAGACACCTCTGGCCTCCACACACTCACTCACACGCACATGTCTGTGTACATACATACACATAAACATGTACATACACACCATGTCTGTGTACATACA
>NW_004949097.1:9344887-9354880 GCF_000317375.1 Microtus ochrogaster | reverse complement strand
CTGTGTACATACATACACATAAACATGTACATACACACCATGCCTGTGTACATACATACACATAAACATGTACACACACACAAAACCTGATAGTTTTAAACACATACTTGGCTAGTGAATTTGTTTGTTTGTTCTTGTTTTTCAAGACAGGGTTTCTCTGTAGCTTTGGAGCCTGTGTCCTGGAACTCACTTGTAGATCAGGCTGGCCTTGAACTCACAGAGATCCACCTGCCTCTGCCTCCCAAGTGCTGGGATTAAAGGCGTGCGCCACACTGCCCTGTGACATTTTTATTCTGTACAATATGATATACTTGAAAATATCAACACTGGATTAGAGGCCTCACATTAATTACTTTTTTTCATTTCTATGACCAAATGCCCAGTGAGAAGCATTGTGAGGAAGAAAAGAGGTACTTGGCTCATGGTTTGGGAGCGTAGTCTGTCTTGAAGGGAAGGAACGGGGCAGAAGCACGAGGAAGCTGGTCACACTGCCTCTGCAGTCAGGGGACAACAAGATGAGTGCTGGTGCTTAGCACATCTTTGTAACGGCGTAAACGAATGCAGACAGATTGTAAAAATATATATACAGCTTTAATGGAGAGATAGACTTACAGAACCACCGTTCCTGCGGAGACCAGGAAAACAGAAGCAGTGGCTGGGAGCACACTCGCCAAATTTATAGGCAAACATTAGCCCGAGGCGAACACACCCCCTAAGGGGCGGGACTTATCCCTACACATCTTCTCCCTTTTATTTAGTTCAAAACCCAAGCCCATAGAACGGGGCTATACTTCCCAAACCATCAGCCTAAGCTGGACACCCCCCCCCCACAGATCCGCTTAGATCTTTGTCTCTTAGATGACTGTAGATCTTGTCACATTGACAATCAACACCGAGCATCCATTTGTGCCCTGGTGATGCTAGATCCCGTTAAGCTGACAGACAGTATTAACCAGCACAGCCGTGGCATCTTCCTTCAGTTCCGTTGGCAGAAACCAAGGCAGTGCCGCCTGGTGAGATGGAATTCACGCCAGTGTTTATAAGAGCTCAAGTCTACTCAGAAGGTCTGAACTAAAGGCGGACTCTTCCGAAAGATCAGATTGTCAATCTCTCCCAACCAATTTGTGCCTTGGAGAAAAGAACTATCTTTGTAATTGTGTCTCTGTGGGCATGGTAGAACTAATATAAAGCAGACAAGTCACCAGTGGCATCCTGCCGTGGTTTAAACTGCCCAGATTTCCCCATCATGTGCCCATAGGGCCTAATCCTCCCTCTACGTGGACATTACCTTCCGTTAACTTTTGTAATCTGTGTGTCAAGGTCCACTCACAGGCTTCTCTTGTCTTCTCTCAGTTCTGGGGCAGCCAGCATCCCTGGCACACAGCTGTCCCTCTCCAGACAGCAGTCAGACCTGCAATAGCCTCTCTAAGGGTCTTATCTTGCTGAACAGGTTCTTCTTATCTCCGGGCCCAGGTTTAGGAAATCATCCCCACCCACCAACCACCACACCTCTGGGAGCACAGGGGGCCAGAGTTGGTCACAAGGCTCAGCCAATGCTGCTGCTGCTTGTTTGTGGTTTGGGTAAAACTCAAGAATGGTGTTTGTGGCAGCTACTTAACCCAGGCTGAGTTCAAATTAGCTGTAAAAATTCTACAATTATCCTTTTTTACACTCCAGGAATAAATCATTAATGCTCATTGAGACAAGATGGTTTTCTGATAAGAGCACCTTAAGAAAGCCTGTGTGTGTATGTGTGTGTGTGGTGTGTGTGTGTTTGTGTGTAATTACATGGTATGCACAATCAAAAGCAACCTTCCACTAATTTCTACTGTGTCCACTCAGCTTTTGGCATCAGGTGACATCACAGCCAGTCTTCTAGAGGCACTGGAGGAGGGAGGACAGTGCTCAAGACGTCAGCTTTAGTGTCTAGAAGTAAGAGCCTCCAGAGTCACCTGTGTGCTAGGCCAACCCAGGCCACTCTGCTTTTGGGGCTGCTGCCTTCTGTGATACCTGCAGAGCCCATCACCTTGTTGGGTACCATTTGCATCAGTTACCTTTCCTGTTGATATAACAGAACACCAGACACAAACAACTGACAGAAGGGAGTGTTTTCTTTGGTTCACAGTTCCAGAGTACAGTCCTTCAAGGCGGGGTGGGCATGGTGGCAGAAGCTTGAGATGGTGGCCCACATGGCTTCCACAGTTGGGAAGCAGAGAGGTGATGCCAGTACCCAGCTTGCTTCCTTCCTTTCCTTCAGTTCAGGAGGCCAAGAGGGTGCTGTGCTCATTCAGGGTGGGTTTCCCCTCTTAGTTAGACTTCCAGGAAATACTTTCACACATGTGCCCTTCGCTCTCCTGCTGGATTCCAAAGCTCATCATGATGATCAATAAGAGCAATGTCACAGCAGATATGTAGCTTAGTGAACAGCTTTTTAGCCACATGGAACTTCTGTCCTGAGTGCCAATACTGTCCTCAAATCTGTGTGTGAGGCTCCTGCGTTCATCAATACCAGGATCATCTACAGTGTACAGTATTTGTTTTATTTTTAGTTGTGTGTGTGTATGCACGTGCATGCGTGTGAGTGCATGTGTGTGTGTGTGTGTGTGTGGTTTGGGCACTAACATAGGTGTCTGTGGAGGTCAGAGGTTATCCTCTGGGGCTGCAGCTATAAGAGGTTGTGAACTACCCAACGCGAGTGCTGGGAATTGAACTCGGATCCTCTGCAAGAGTAGTACTCACTCTTAACCACTGAGCCGTCTCTCCAGCCCTTCAACTTCCATTGGACTCTGATTGAATCCCAAGTTTACCACATCATCAGGATATACTGTAGAATTCAACCACCTCATAGAGGAAGTGATGCCAAATGTCTATCCTTCCTTCCCATGAAAAGGGAAGCTTTCCCTGAAGAAGATTCTGGAAAGATTGGGGCAGAGAAAGTTTACCTAACCAAGGCTGTGTCGACAGCCACTCTCTTGGTCTGTTGGGTTGCTCCCATGACTGCCATGATAGGGCCTTCACAGATTGATTTGGGCCACCACAAACGAGCTAGTTTATACAAATCACCCACTAATTTTCTCCTGCAGGACAGAGAGCATGGCTGTGAAGCAAGCCGTTAAGAATTAGCACACATACCGTGAATGGCTGTTTTTAATTAAAATTTTATTATCTTTAAATACATTTTATTATCTGTATTTGAGGCTTCTAACACATTATGGGGTTCACAGAGAAAGTGGGTGAATCACATAATAAAACAAAGTCTCACATCATCGTATGTTGCTGCTTTCCTTGGTGACATGAGCCACTACAATCAGTTTGTTTCACACTAATCTCTAATACAGTTCTATTAACTATAGTCTTATGCTGTATTAGCTGTCTAGATTTGGTCATTCTTTGGTCTAACATCTCCCTATGTTTCTCTCTTTTTCATCTCTTGTTCCAGGCACCACTGTGTTTTCTGATTATTTTTCTAAAGGTATCTAAGGGCTGGGGAGATGCCCTAGAGACACTCAGATGACCTGAGCTCAGTTCATCACCATGCACAAAACAGTGGTTACGATGGCACGCATGTGTGATCCCTGGGTTCCCACGGCTAGGTTGGCGGTGGAGTCCGGAGGATCCTGGACATTCGTTGGAAGGCCTGAAAGTAGGGCCCACTCAGTGGTGAACAGGAGGCCATCTCAGATGAGGTGGAAAGGGAGGTCTCACACCTGAAGTTGTCAGACCAGAAAGGCTGGGTTTTGATCTAATTTTACCCTACAGCAGCTGATACAGCTCTTAGCAGCGGAGAAATGGAAACATCCCAAATGTTCGTGAATGGATAGATATAGACAGTGTGGTAGACAATGGAGTACTACTCAGCCATTAAGAGAGTGAAAGCCTGCTGGGTGGTGGTGGCACACGCCTTTCATTCTAACACCCAGGAGGCAGAGGCAGGCGGATCTCTGTGAGTTCAAGGCCAGCCTGGTCTACAAGAGCTAGTTCCAGGGAAGGTTTCAAAGCTGAAAAACAGAAACAAAAGCAAAAACAAAAGCAAAGAAGAAAGAAAAGAAAAGAAAAGAAAAAAAAAGAAAAGAAAAGAAAAGAAAGGAGTGGAATTCTGTCACGTTTGGCAACACAAATGAAAGTGGAGGTCATTATGTTAAACGAAACAAGCCAGGCTGGATGTGGTGGCTCCTTCTTGTAATACCAATGCTGGGGGGGGGGGGAGGAAATATGCTGAGCCCTTGGGCTCACTGGCAGCCTTCCTAACCCACTGTCAAGTTCTAGGCCCCCCCAAACACACTGAATGGTGCCTACATAATGACAGTGGTGGTGCCCTTGGCCCTCACACACGTGTATGAACACATACACATAAACCAGCACATACAGCCAAACAAACGCAACCAAAGGACTGGAGGCACTGTGAAACGGTGGCTATGCTTTGCCCCGGGTTATCGTTACGTCATATATGCTCATCATACAATGGTTCACCTTTACTGTCAAGTTGATCTCATCAAGGGATGCCTAGGGCAGCGGTGAACCGCCCTGTGTCTCTGTGATGACATTTCTGGGCTTCGGATAACAAGGGCTCTAATCTAATAAAAAGTTTAATTCTGTTCATAAATTCATAATATAATAGCATTATTGGGAGGAAATGAAAGCCAGGAAGTAGGGTGTACTTAAAGGAAGTAGGTCTTTGGGAGCAACTGCCGTGATGTCCCACCTTACCTAGCCCCAGGAGACTAAACCCCTTTGCCCACAAGCCAATACGAGTCCTTCCTCTTCTATGTTGCTTGAGTTGGGAGCTTTGCCACCTGGTAACCAACACACAGAAAAATGAAACAGGCATTATTTTAGGGTTGGAAGGCACAGCTCAGGGCTTAGACGAACAGATTAACACATACAGCTAAGAAGTAACGCATGGGATTTGGGCAAGGCCAGCCTGACAGAGACTAGGGCTCAGTCTAGGAAACATTCACAGAGTTTAAGATGCCTTTTAACTCACAAACAAACCCTGCATGTGTTCCTTACACACTCAGGTGCGGACCACAACAGAATCCTAACCTCCTTGCTGAAAGCCAGCTAAATAAAGTGCCCCCGGACGCCAGGTGAGATATCCAATTTCAAACACTGAGATGCAGGAGGCTACACTTTGCCTTGAATGGTGCTCAGTTAGCAGTGGCCCAAGTAATTTTGAGGCTGGACATTTTATTGACTCAAGAAACAGTTATTTCTTGAGTTGGCCTGAGACTAGGCTGGAGTTGGCAGTTGGGCAAACATGAAGAATGGACACTGTCTTCCCTGCTCTCCCCCAGTAGTGTAAACACAGCTTGGCGACTTCCAGAACGGAACAAGCAAACAGTCTCGCTACCCAGAGACTGAAGAAGAGTTCTGCATGGAAAATGCTCACAACAGAAAAACTCAACTGAGAGATTAATCATTTATCAGAATCAGAAAATTCTAGAAATATTCAGAGTAGGTCAAGGGAAATGGGAAAAGGAATCAAAAATACTCACTGAGCACATCTACTACAAAGTCTGCCTTATTCTTATTTCATTTTACTGTTATCATTATTGTTATTGTGTATGTGTGTATGATGAATGCGTGGGTGTGAGCCTGCCGTGGCGTGAATGTGGAGGTCAGAGGGCACATTTCAGCAACCAACTTTCTCCGTATAGGATGGGTTCTAGGGACTCTGGGCTTGGATGGCAAGTGCTTTCACCCACTGAACCGCCTTGCTGGCTTGAAAGCTGGTGTTTTGGGTGGTCTGGGGCCGCCACATTGTTGAGGGAGAATGTAATGACCACTTGACCTTAAATGAGTCAATAGATTTGTAAGGAGGGGGACAAGCATACTCAAGTCGATGGTCACTACACCCTGACAGACACGGTGCACTGAGGACTTGGAGAACTACAGAAAAGACCGCTGAAGCCATTGTTAATGCTACTGAGAACCAGGGAGTAAAATCAAATCAAATCTGACTACAGGTAGGAAAAGAGTAAGAAGAGATAACAGCACAATGTATTCACAGCGCAAGGCACTACTAAATACGATACATTGATACATTTCAGAGGTCCTCATGACAGCTCTGTGACCCTTTGCTTGTTAGTATTTCCTTCACTCCTCAGCTCTATGGGGAGCTGGATAAAGAGTAGTTGGGATCATTTGTGCATTGTTTAAATTACAGGGAGGGAAAGTGGTAGATGATGTATCAACAACCCTTGAAAGGTGGGACGCGTCCCATCTTGTCTTCCTTCCTACAATACAGTGGGGAGGGATCCTCATTCTATTTTAAGGGTTTTTCTGTAGCTTTGGAGCCTGTCCTAGAACTAGCTCTTATGGACCAGGTTGGCCTCGAACTCACAGAGATCCACCTGCTTCTGCCTCCCGAGTGCTGGGAATAAAGGCGTGTGCTACCCTGCCCTCATTTTATTTTTGAATTATGTGTCCGTGACTGTGTGGAGGTATGCGAGTGTATGTAGGTGTCCTAGAGCCTGCCACATTTCTCAGAGCAGAACTGGTAGCTGCCTGCTGTGTAAGCTGGGAACTGAACCCAGGTCCTCCACAAAAGCAGCAGGCTTCTGGTTTAGGAGGCTCTCTCTAGCAGCAAGGGCAATCTTTATTTTAACTCATCCATGCTAGGTTCCGCTCTGGGGGCTGCTTGCTCGCGGTCCTCCTAAGAAAAGCATAATGGTGTTGGTAGATTGACAGCCACCGTGTTTGGTAAATAACTGCACCAACGTCTCAAGTTTCACGTCTCTGTGCTGGAAGGTACTAGAAGAAGACGGTAGGCATAAAGTAGTCGGTATGGACCGTCTAGAACGTTGCTCACAGCTGAACAAATGGAACTGTGGTGGTCTGAGATTTTGGCTTGGTGATGACTAAGCTGGCTGGTTTTGGAGGCTGCAGACTTTCTTCTTTGTCCTTGTACAGGATGCTTAAGCAAATAGAATAGGCAGCCGCTAGGAGGTACCGAGCTTTTTTGTCTCCAGCTTGGGCGAGCAGAAATGGCTTACAGCGCGTCCCTCCGCTAGGCGGGTCCAGGCGGGTGGCACTTTTCCAAGGTCGTGGTTGTGATAAGCTTGCCACTGCAGTCTTTTAAGAATAAACAGCTCTTTAATCTACAGAGGCAGGGGAGCTGTTATCTCCCCCAAGGTCTGCTGCTTGGGGCGCCAACCACTTGCGCGTGTGGATGCAGCTCTGCTCTCTGCAGGGCTGAGGCAAGGTGGCGGACCCCGGCGTGCACGCACCTCCCTCGTGCCCGCCAGCATATCTCTCTCTCTCTCTCTCTCTCTCTCTCTCTCTCTCTCTCTCTCTGTGTGTGTGTGTGTGTGTGTGTGTATGCACGTGCGTGCCTGGAATCATAGCTCGCGGACGGGCTGATCTGGTTAAGGAAGCTCAGGAAGGAATAAATCTTCTCCAGCCTCCTCGCTGCTCGTTTATAACCAATCAGTTGCAGAAAGGCGAAGGTGACAGCAGCCCGGGCAAGCAGGGTGGGGGGGTCCCCAGTTTGGACACATTCGAGAATAGATATATGTGTGTGTGTGTGCATGCATGCACCAGAGGGGCCGTTGTTCTTATTGTCTGCTTCTCTCGGCAGAGAACAAGGGCAGCGGCGAGGGGCCTGCGCCCTGGGCTAGTGTTGCGGCCCCAAGCCGGTCGCGAGAGGCAATTTCGTGGGTGGGGGAGGGCGGGGGAGACCTTGATTTCCACCAATCCAGGGGCGCGTGTCTGCAGAGTCCAGGGCGCAGCGGAAGGCTGCGGTGCGACTCTGAATGAACTGATGAGAGCGAGTTCTCAGCCTGCTCTGGAGGGGAGTGGAGCGAGGGTCCCGGCGGCGGGCAAGATCGAAGCACTGGGGGCTGGGTAGCGGTCCCCGGGCCGCCGCCGTGGAAATTTCCAAGGACTTGGAGCGGCGGGGAGAGCACGTCTGAGGGGTGCCGGGCACCGCACCGCGGCGGCGCAGGAGGCGGGGAAAGGGCGGTGCAGGGCGGTGCAGGGCGCAAGAGCATCTCTCTCTGAAAGGGACACAGTGGGTCAGATGTCCCGAGCCATTCGCACCTCTTTCAGGATCTCAGCCGAGGGCGACTGTAAGGGCGGTAGCAGCCAACCCCACTGCTCTCCTCCAGACCCCTCCAGCACTCGCCTCTGCAGGGAAAACGACCATGGCTCGTGACTTACCCGGGGGCCACTTCCTCTAGCGAGAAATCCGTGGGAAAAGTTGCATTGGAGAAGATCCTTGTAACTGACCTCTGGGACCGTGGTGGGGGTTCCCCAGCAGTGCGTACAAGAAAGCCAAAGGTGTGTGTGCATGCGGGACCGGCCGTGGGGGCACCCTCCCCTGCCACTTGGACTAGCATTGTGCTGAGGCTCCCACCACCGACTCTGGGACTCTGAGACTGTGATGGGCCCCTGCGGGCGGGCCCGGCTACACACATCCAGAGGGGCAATGGCCATACTGGCATGGAAGTTCCCTCGTACCCGGCTACCCGTGGGAGCCAGTGCCCTCTGTGTGGTGGTACTCTGTTGGCTCTACGTCTTCCCTGTCTACCGGCTACCCAATGAGAAGGAGATCATACAAGGAGTGCTGGCACAGCGCACAGCTTGGAGGAGGAACCAGACCGCCGCTAGGGTCTTCAGGTACCTATTACTGGACACTGCTCCCTCCAGCATCTCTTCCTACTAGTGTGCAGAGAACAGGGTCATCTGTGAGGCTTCTCTGTCCTGCTCCCTCTGCACCATGCCCAACCTAGCAACTTAAGTCAGGGTCTCTGTCCCATCCCTTACCCCAAGAGGTGTATCAGACACCTTTGCATGTGTTATCTTCAAGTCCGCGTTCCATTGCAATTGGCCCAGCTCCGGTCGGTGGGAAGGGCAACAACTTAATCCCTGCTACTTTCAGAGAATTTATTTCTTGGGCACGGCAGATGGTTTGGTGCTAAGAAGTAAGCTAGAAATCGGTTAATAGGCGTTCAGAGGGTAAATGGTAACAAATCAAACTCACAGGAATTATAGGCAAGTCAGGAACACCTGAAAACCAGCCATGTCGTTGGGACCCCCCCTGCCCTCTGCCCCGGCTTTGTGCAGTGTGCCATCACCTACTAAGTGCCGGAACCGCGTGATTTTTGTGTTGAAATTTCAACAACATTTTGATGATATTTTTTCTCTTCTGGTCAGTTTTTTTTTTTTGGTAGAACAAGTTACTAGCCCAAGGTCATTTACTACCTAAGACAAAGTGCAGACACTAGAATCTTTACCACTTCAAAGCCCCAAGGCGCCTGGCTTCTTTTTTTTTCTTAGTTCAGACTCTGGGAGATGCATGTGATGAAAGCGCTTAAAATCAGAAAACAAATGAAACCCAAGGCCAGGTCTGAAGGAGGGTCAGCGCAGAGCTAGTAGTTTCTCCTCTTGGGGGAGATGTTTATTTAAGGAGCAGGAGACAAGGTTACAGCAGGGGTTGGGTGGCTACCTTGTTGGGGAACCGACTGACCAGCCCAGCTGACTGAATGACCTGAGGGCAGTACCTTCTCACCTCAGCCTCTGGAACCCTGCTGCCTCGCTGCTGGCCTCTTCTGATAGTCTGAGGGAGGAGTTCACAGACAGGCAAGAGCCAATGGAAACCTTTCCCGCTGGGCTTATGAGCTAAAGTAAAATCTTTTAAAAATAAATAATTTCCCTCCTTAGGTCAGAGGTTAAATGGTTCCTCCAGAATCTAGATGAAGGCAGCTGACATTTTTCTTTCAGGTTAAGAAGAAGATCTATCTTTTTCTCATCCCCCAACCACTTTCTTCACTCTGTCAGTAGTTGTGAAAATAATTCCACTGCCCTTGAAAGTCAGAGATGAACTGACTTTCACTGTCACACCGCTGACCTTTGAGCTCTAAGGCAGGTGGAATGCACCCCCCACCCCAGGGACTCCTTACAGACTGAAGGCATTTTTCTGTTTGAGAAATGGATAGAAATGAGTTAAGAATGTCCCACTGGCTTGCCATGAAGGAATATATATATATATAT
>NW_004949097.1:9328090-9344532 GCF_000317375.1 Microtus ochrogaster | reverse complement strand
TGTAGACCAGGCTGGTCTCGAACTCACAGAGATCCACCTGCCTCTGCCTCCCGAGTGCTGGGATTAAAGGCGTGCGCCACCACCGCCCGGCTGGGGTCTTCATTCTTTAACTTGCTTTCTGTATTCAGAGAATGACTTGGGTGAAGTCCATGCACCATCAAATGTGCCTAAGCACACATCCTTCAAAATCAGTGCCTGTAAAAGTGTGCGAGAAGCACTTACTTCATTGAAACGACTTAAACTTCAAATTAGAATCTAGAGTTTGCACAATGCCTGTGTCACAGCAGGGCACAGTCTCTTCAGCAAGTTACCCAGCTCTTGGAATCTTGACTTTCTTATTGATAAGCTGCTGACAATAAGAAGTCCTTCCCAGGGCTGGGCTGTGGTCTGGGACCAGTGTCTGGTACCTTGTGAAGCCAGAGAATGGCCAGTGCGTGCTCATCATACACTCTAACTTCCTGCACATGTTGCCACTGTAGAGAGGACATCTGGCCTGCCTGGAGGAGTTCTGAATATGTCACCTGTCACATTTATAGACATGCTTGTCTGTGCTTTTCTCCTTGCTCAAACCGATTAAATTAATCAGAGACAAAGAGTTGAGAGAGACTTGAGAAATTTAAGCTAAAAACCCTGAGCATTTATAAAGGTCCTCAGTTTTTAAACATCTGCATGATTAGTTGATGGGTGTGAGTGTGTGTTTGTGATAGACAGGTGACTCAGAGGTCTTTGTGGCATTATAGAGTCTGCCCTTCGGCGACCACATACCTTTGTTAGGTCTTAGACATCTTCACAGATGCACAGACATGTGCACATACAGACAATGAGTATTTCTGTGAGGAGAGAGAGACAAACTTGTTGATGAACCTGGGATCGTATCATCTATATACACAGAGAGATGTCCATATAGGCATGTGTTTGCAATCACTTAGTCACTACCTAGTGCGTGGCTGCTGTGTACCTTATATGGATCAGGCCCCCAGAGCCCAATTACATAGGCTGGTAAGAGCTGACCTTTCACTAGGGACAAATGACAATTTAGAGAATAAACAAGTCGGAAACACCATCAAGTCCCATCCATAAAAGGGGACCTCCCTGCTTCCAACCCTGCAGCCCCGATGCTCTTCCACACACTGGATCCCAGTTTTTCTGATTCAGTATTTCCACCCCGGAACCTGCGGGTCAAGTTCTCTATGGCAGTGTTGTAAAACAGCTTAGGAGACAGCAACCCGGCAGTGCAGAGCCGTGCAGGCTGTGAACTAGCAGGGGACACCCCAGTCTCTCACGTGGTGGTGGATTACCCAGCCTCATTCTGGAAACCTGTGGTCCTCCGGCTCCTCTGGATAGACTGCTTACATGGTTGTGCTAAGCTGGAGGAGTGCTTATGTCTCTGTAAGCTTATTTCTCAATCCATTTGCTCTTCTAAATGAGCCCCCATCCAGGACATCTGTGTAAGGCTTTATTCTTAATACCTGACATGGTACCAACAATAACACTGCAGCCAAACTAACCAACCAGCGTCAGCTCCGTGAGGGCCTTATCTGCGCTGTCTTTCAGAAGGATTTACTTATTCTTGATTGTGGTATAATCGTTTTGCCTGCATGTGTATACAACACCATGTGTCTACAGAGGACAGGAGAAGATGTTGGATCCTCTGGCCCTGGAATTGTAGGTGGTTGTGGATCGGGTACTGGGAACTGAACTAGGGTTCTCCATAAGAGCACCAGGTGCTCTTACCGCTTCGACATCTTTCCAGGATCCTTGCCTGTTTCGTCAACTTTAATTCCCTTGAGGAACTTGTAAAAATGGATTAAGATGATGCATCTTGGTTCCTAAAGCAGGACTTCCTGAACTCCTATGGGAGGAGCAAACCTAAATGGATGTGGATGTAACCAACTGGATGTTGAGGCACTGAAGAGAGGTAGCATGCCTGAGGGAAGACACTGGGAAAAAGTAGCCTGGGAACAAGTTGGTGCAATGTTTCGATAGTTAAGAGAATAAGCTAAAAGCTGTGTGTCAGTACACACTTGAAGTCTCAACACTTGGGAGTCTGTGACACGGTGAGCATCGCAGTTTCAGGCCGTATAGGGAGGCTCTGTCTCAAAAGAAATCACACAAACAAAAATCCGAACCAAAGTAAAATGTTGCAGTTATGCTATGCCTTAAAATAGGGGCTTAGCAATAATCATTACAGAAAACAAAAATCCATCGTCAAGATTGATTGGCTATAAAATGTCCTCAGCCTCGTTCTTAGCACTCGTCCCCAAAGCAACTCTATAAAGCAGATTCTTTAAAAAGTCTTTGTTTTTACAGATGAAACTGTGGGAATCAGAGAGATTCAGGAACCAAAACGTAGAGTTGGCTTCCCAGTGTGGAGCTGTTTAAGCCTCTAGCTCCTCCTCTGATGGTGGTGGGCAATGGAGGCATCACACAGCCCTTTTGTGATCAGTCAGACCTTGATTTCCCTTCCCAGGGTCATCCTCCATCCAGTCTGGTTTGTATAATAAAGGCAGTAGCGTTGGCCTCATTATTGTCCTAGAAACACACCAGGCTGGGTTAGTTTTGTGCATCCTTCCTTTGGCCTGGGCTTTCCTTTCCTCCGATCACCTCGTCCTGCCCTGCACAGACTACTTCCCGCTGACCTCTTGGGAGTACGTGTGTGACCTGACTGTAAAGAGTGCTTCTGACATTAGCCCTGATTAACCTGAGAGCACCTTGCTGTGGGTGCCCTTGAGCAGCTCCATCTTTCTTGCCTCCTGGCCTGTAAGAATCTTCCTTGTAGGATTGTGCTGAGGTCAGTTTAGGTAATGCATTGGAAATGCCCACAACGGGATCTCGTGTGTAACTGCTGCTCCAGCCATAGACACTCCTCAGCTTGGATTTCTGTAGTCTTCCCCTACTGGGCTGTTACAGATTCTCCTTCCTCCTCTTCCTCCTCTCTGTTCTTATATCCTTTGTATAAATGCAGGAGCAGGCATGTCAGGGTAACCCCACCTTTTACTGCGAGGCCGAGTCTGTTTCATGGACATTGCATGCACTACAGACAGACCCACAAGCTTCTTGGGCTTCTCCTGGCTCCACCTCCCACCTCACCACAGGGGGACCGTGATGGAAGATGCATGGTACCATATCCATACCTTGTACCTGAGGACTCAAACACAGGTCCTTACCCTGGCATGACAAGAAACATTTACCCAGCCCTTCTCTGTCTCCTTTATGGCATGCACACACGATTAGAGCTACCGGGGCAAGCTGAGTCAGGAAGTTCAAGACTTGCCTGGGCTCTGGAGTCATTTTCCACTACCTGAAGACCCCGTCTCAAAATGAAACTAGTGAAAAGAGGAAGCGGCGTGCTGTGGAGCGTTTGTCTAGAATGTGTGATGGCCCTGAGTTCAGTTTCTCACCAAAGAGAAGGGTAATTTAGGAAATTAGTTAAGCTAACCAAATGATTATGTATGCCAGTTTAGGGCATGGCTTGTTTGAAGTCTGTGGGTCATCTTGGAATGGTGTTGACTCCTGTCCTCCCTACAATAGCCCAGGCTAGCCTTGAGTTC
The DNA here is from genome assembly GCF_000317375.1 of Microtus ochrogaster. Lineage (NCBI taxonomy): Eukaryota > Metazoa > Chordata > Mammalia > Rodentia > Cricetidae > Microtus > Microtus ochrogaster. The sequence goes on along the minus strand of NW_004949097.1, from coordinate 9,340,981 downwards.
ATTGTGTAGTGAAAGCTAGCCTTGTGCTCCTGATCCTCCTGTTTCCAGTGCTGGGATTTCAAATAATCCATATAATCCTTTGGGGTCTTGACTGTTAGTGTCCACTTACCTTGAAGGGGTTAGGTGCTGGCTGAATAATTTCTAATTAGTAGCTGTGTCTTGATGCACATTCTATGCCTACAATTGTCCGTTCAGTGAAGAGCTACGTGGCAATGGAATGTGACCCTCTGGTGTACTCTGCCTTCCATACTGGCTACTGAGGAAGCTGTAATTGTGGCTCGTGGCCTGCTGAGGAAGACAACAGATGTATTATAAGTTATCAGCCATTTGTCCATCAGCCATACCAACTGTCAGAATGCTTCTTATGGGCCAATGTGTGTGGGGGAATGCAAGGAATCAAAATGGGGTTCCGGACTTTATAAAGTCCCGTGTCTAGTAACATTGGTTGAGTCGATGAGAAATTGAATCCTGAACCTAGTAGTGCACACCTATAATCCTAGCACTTTGGAGGATTGTTATGAGTTTGAGGGCAGCCTAGGCTCCATACATAATAAGACCCCATCTAAATCTCTCTCTAACAACAACAACAACAACAATAAAATTTTCAATTAAAAAAGAAATGAACAGATATAATACCCCAAGAGATGCAGTTTATCAGCTTTGATATTATGATAATTTTGAAGCAGTTGATTTGTAGGAGGAGGCCACTTGCTCATCCTGGCCGCCCAGAACCAAAATAACCGCACAGAAACTATATTAATTAAAACACTGCTTGGCCCATTAGCTCTAGCTTCTTATTGGCTAACTCTTTTATTAATTTAACCCATTTCTATTCATCTGTATATCACCATGTGGCAGTGGTTTACTGGCAAAGATTCATCATGTCTGACTCTGGAGGCTCCATGGCCTCTCGCTGACTCTGTCCTCTTCCTCCCAGAATTCAGTTTTGACTTCCCCACCTACCTAAGTGCTGCCCTATCAGCAGGCCAAGGCAGTTTCTTTATTCATTAATGGTACTCACAGCACATAGAGGGGGCTCCCACATCATTGATTGATCTCTCTGCTTGGGGAACCATTTTCTTATTGTGTCACTGAGTGAGAAGCAACCCAAATGGTGGGGTTGAGTGCAGAGGAAGCCGGGCTGGACTCAGAGGTTCTCGGCTTCCTCTTGGCACCAGCCAAGGCCCCTGCTGGAGCCTTCCATCTGGCTGTACTGAGCACAGGCCAACTTGAATGAAGCACTCAGATCAGTGACATAGTTGATATGAAAAATACATACGTGATTTCACATTCCCCAGGTTCATTGGAGCATTTTATAGCATTGTTATCTGTCTGATTTCTGGAAATAATATCATTTAATGCAGAGCAATCTAAAATTTAGTAAAAAGGAGAAAAAAATCTTAATGTTGTTAGTTTTGCTCAGTGTAAACAAATTGGTTTACACGTCTCTATCACTCAGCTGTGTGTGTTTTGTAGACTTAGCTTTATATATTCCTTTATTTATTCAAAGTCATTCTTACTGGCATTTTGTCATGTAATTGTTATTTTCAAAATTGTGGTAACACAGCTTTTATTATTTTTATTTTGGAAAAATAACATTTATTGTGAGTTTTTTTGCTATTATTGTTTTCAAAAAGTTACCATATAAGAACAGCTAACTTTCATAAAGGGCAATTCTAGCTGCTGGAAAAGTTGTATATTGACCCTTTAAAATTTTTTCTGTGTCTTTGGTGAGTGGTTATGTATGTATGTATGTATATACATATTTGTGTGTGTGTGTGTGTGTGTGTGTGTGTAAAAAGTCCCTTCAAAAAATCATGCTCTGTGACTGAGGACATTGCTCGGTTGGTAAGTGCTTTCCTAGCAAGCAGGAAGCCAGGGTTGGAATCCCAGCACTGCATAAACTGGGCCTGTTGATTGACAGCCATCATCCCAGGACTTCTGAGATGGAGGCAGGAGACTCAGGAATTCAAGATCAGCAGAGCTGGCTTGGGATACATGAAGCCCTATCTCAGAGAGGGAGGGAGGGAGGGAGGTAAGGAGAAAGGGAGGGAGGAAGGGAGGGAGGGAGAGAGCATGACTCTCCTTTTGAAATATTAAAGGTAACACTGTTTTTATTTGAAAATGAGAGGGATCTAGCCAGCTTTGCTGGTCATGCCCTTTCAGCCTCTCTGTGTTTCTTTGTGTATGTGAAACCTTGACCTGGAGCATCTTCTATGGATACTTCTTGGCAAAAGCATCTCTAGTTGGCATCTTTTCGGTTTGCTTGCTTGTTTGTGAGACAGGATCTCTCCCTGTTATCTTCAAATTCGGCACAGTCCTCTTGCCCCAGACTTCCAACTGCTGGAGTTACAGGTGTGAGCCCCGTAGCTGCCTGAGAATTAGCATCTGGGTAGTGCCGCTCCTACCATCCGTTCCCAGACTGCCTCAGACAGTTGTTCAAAGAGTGTAATCGACTCTGGCCAAGGGCACTTGGGGTTTTTCCATCTTTGAAAAGAGCAGAGGGTGGTTGCATAAGCCACAGACTCAAAATGAGCATCAGAGTAATGAAATTCCCCACAGATGGATTTTCGAGAGGCCAAAGCCGCTAAGACAGCTTCCCCACACTGGAACTGTGCCTGACACTGGCCCCTCCCCGTGGAGGACCTTTATTTGGGCCAGTGGTACATGCGCTGTCTCTCCCTACAACTATCTCCTTTCCTGTACTGAAGGTGATTAACACTGGCTTCATGAAGGGGAAAATAGCAGTGTCTTATCAAATCACCGCCATCATGTTCTTTTCTAGGTCTTCAGTAATTAAATTAGACTGTAATATAAAAAGAAAGGCCGCCTCACTTCAGGCAGAAGTTGAGATGTCATGGCAAGAGCAAAGCAGCTCAGATAAAGTAGAAGAAACATTGTAACTGCAACTGTAGTTTTGGGAATCCTTCCCCTAAAATTAGAAGCTTAGCGTGTGACTCTGCAAGAGGGGGATGTTGGGTTATGAAGGGACAAAAGCCCCATAATGACCTTTGGTTGGGTCAGCATTTGGTGGCGGTACGCTGTTGAGAGAGAAGCCATTAGCATCCTCTATTATTGTGCCGTATTCGCTTTGGTCCTAGGTAAAATGACTAGCCACACCATCCCCTCTGGTATTTGGGAGCCATACCCCATACCTCAGTCTCATCAAGTGTGGGCGTGCCCTGTGTTTGATGTCTACTAAGTATTTGTTGGGTGGAGAGAAGTAGGTTTGTCTCGGAAGCTGATAGAGAGCCGTCTGGTACCTGTGAGGGAGGGTTCTACCGATGGTCCAACAGATTCCAGCTAATTTAGTACAGTTTCATTCACTACTTTATGAGCAAGTATCTACTCAGGGCCTCCCTGTTCCAGACCCTGGTTTGCTTGTTGCAAACCCCAAGGACACAGGCTCCACCCACATGGAGCAGATGAGCACACAGCAGGTCAGCAGAGGCCAGCAGTGCCCTCTAGTCCCACAGCTGTGTTGTTTGTCTTTGAGGCTAGCCGGGGACTCATCCCCTGCTTCTGTCTTCTGAGTGCTGGCATTGGAAGTATGGGCCACCACATCTGACTTTCTTCCTTTTTTTGGAGATAGGGTATTATGTGGCCCAGAATGGTCTCAAATGAACTCACTATGTCACCAAGAATGATTTTGAACTCCTGATCCTCCTGCTTCTACCTCCTGAGTGCTTGAATTGCAGGCTTGCATGCCCGTGTTTGGAGTATGTGGCCTTTGGAGTATAACCGAGGGTCTTGTGCACGTTAGGTAAGCCCTCCACTAATTGGGCTACATGGCAAGTTTTTAACTCTTTTTATTTATTTATTTATTTTAAATGGAAGAAAAAAATAAGCACACATTCAATGTCACTTTCAGAATTTCATTGGGTATTTCTGCATTTAGTAAAATCCAGAGAGGGCCCAAACCCTTCTAGTTCAGCTGACTCTAGGCCTGTACCAAGACTGGACATGGGAGACCTTAGAATATCTGCTGACTCTTTCTGTCCTGAGCATCGTGTGAAAAGTTAGAAGGAAAAACACTTTATTTTATTATTTTTTTAAAGACGAGTGCACCTTGTTTTGCATTTTATTTTATTTTTTTTTAATTTTTTAAATTTATTTATTTATTAAAGATTTCTGTCTCTTCCCCGCCACCACCTCCCACTTCCCTCCCCCTCCCCCAATTAAGTCCTCCCCTCCTCAGCCCGAAAAGCAATCAGGGTTCCCTGCCCTGTGGGAAGTCCAAGGACCACCCACCTCGATCCAGGTTTAGTAAGGTGAGCATCCAAACTGCCTAGGCTCCCCCAAAGCCAGTACGTGCAGTAGGATCAGAAACCCATTACCATTGTTCTTGAGTTCTCAGTAGTCCTCATTGTCCGCTATGTTCAGAGAGTCCGGTTTTATCCCATGCTTTTTCAGACCCAGGCCAGCTGGAAAAACACTTTAAAACAGGGGCAGGCATCGGTTCACGGGGAAAGCTAAGCTCAGTCACCCATAGACTAGAGCCATCTTGGGCAGGAACACTCAGAACCTAAGCCATTGCTGCACTGGCCCAGCCACCTGGGGTAAGGTAGAGAGGGCTGGGCAGTAAGACCCTCGGAGATGGAATGGGAGAAGCTCAATTTGGAGTAACAACAAAAATATCATTTTTCTGCTCTTTTTGAGATAGGATTTCATATAGCCCAGGCTGGCCTGGAACTCCCGTCTCATTATTTGTAGCCCTACCAACTACTAACTACCAACTAGCCAAGGGTGACCTTGAACTCCCAATCCCCATGCTTCCACCTCCCAAATTTTGGGATTATAGATGTTTACCACCATGTCCGGCTGGCTTATATTTTCTTAATGACAGCTCCACTGTGTTGTGTGACAAAGCTTTTCCTGGGGAGACACAACACATGGCTGCCCTCTCCAGCCAGGGAGCCCACAACAGACCAAAGTATGGATACCTTCAAAGTCCAACTTGCTGAATAATGAGATTTACTGGGGTTACTTACAGGAACAGGGATGACTCAAAGACAGCTATGTCACCAAAGTCCAGTCGCAGCCTGGGTGACAACTCACAAAATCTGGGAAACCTGGAGCACACCATATAGCCTATAGGTGGCTCAACAGGCTGTGGGGTGTCATTTCCAAGTGCTCTGCTCTAAACCTCTTTTGGGGAGCTCAGATGGGTTTGGCTCCTTCCAAAAAGCTGGTCTGGTCTCAGAGTCTTCTTTGCAGTTTGGCTTCTCTCTGTTGAGAAGGTCTCCCAGCTTTCATTGTTTAATCTTGCGGTGAATGAATCTGGTCCGTTTTAGGAACTTCCTGAAGCTATTTTGAGTTGTTTGCCTTTCCCTTTCAGGAGCTTCCTTGCAGGATGGAATGTTCAATTCTACAGAACACTTACACTACACTGTGCCATCTCCAGTGGCTTGCTCCTCACTCCACCTTCTACCCTACTTACCTGTTTTGATGGGTCTCTGACTGCCTTGGTCCAGTTGAACTGAATCACTGGCTGGAGCCCCTCCTTTGCCTGGTCCCAACCTTCCTTCTTAGGTAGACTCTTGAGCCCACAAGTGGTGGCCCCTCCCTTTCCAGGCTGGGAGTGCCATCTTGGCTTGTCACTGCCCCAACCCAGTGGCCTGTAGCATCTCTTTCTTTCCTTCCTTGGCTCTCTCTTCACAGCCCAGGAACAGAGTTTCCATCGGGGGAAGGGATGCCTGTTGCTTCTCGCTGTAGACTCCCTTGATGTTTACTGTGCTTGGTTTGAGGCCTCCCTGTTTATCAGGGAAGAAAACCCATGCTTCCCCCTTGCCTCTGGAGAAGTAGCTGTGATGTAAGAACACGACACTCCACCGCCACCACTTCCTTCTCAATCTTTCCCTGTGTGAGTACACTGGGTGTCGAGAGGCCGGCTTCTCGGCCTTGGCCTGTTTGGTGCCTCCAAACCTGATGGTGTTCTCAACTTGGAAAGCCAGGGTGGTTCTGTATGGGGTTGGCTGCAGTTCACAGAGAAGAGGAAACAACCTCCTATTTTGATACAGTTATGTACGGAGTTTGTATCCTCACACCCAGGCATTCTAATACAGGGCTTCATATGTGGGAGGCAAACACTCTACCACGAAGGCACACCCTAATCAAACAATGCGGTGCTCAGTCTCTCCCTGCATTTCCTCCCCCTCTGCCCCTCCCTTTCCCTCTCTCTCTGTCTCCTCTCCTCTTCTCTTCCCTCTCTGTGACTGTGTTCTGTTGTCTTGCCTAGCGGTGTCTCCTACTGCCAGCTCTTTCTCGGTTCTTTTCCGGGTTCAGGGAGCTCGGGAGTAGACCTTGTCTTTAGACCAACTGAGAGTAACGCCTGCATCTCCAGTATGAAACCCACAGAAAATCTTGTGACAAACCGAGAGACCCACTAACGAAGCTGTAAGATTGCTCCGTGTGTGTCAGGTTCCAAGATTTATCACTTGTACACAGTCCAAAAGCTTTTAAAATAGAGATGCAATATGGGAAATTAAGTTTGGATTTAATTAACATTTACCGAGCCCCAATTACGTGCAAGCACCATGCTACACGCAGTCTGTGCAATGTGTCGGTTGATCTAACCCTAGATCTTAAGCTTTGTTTTGCAGACAATGATATCTCTAGTAGGATAGTTGTTTATTTTATGGTTACTGTATGTTGGTTCTGTGTTAAGCATTATATGTAGTGCTACATTTACAAGAACGGAGTGAGGAACATATTGTTGCCCCTCTTCCACAGAGAAGCAGGCTGTGACGGTTTGTCCAAGATGGCCCCTGGTGGTAGCGACCAGCATTCAAGGAGTGTCCAGCATTGCCCTCTGAAAGGTTCAAGGTGGATACTGACATCACCCTGGTGGCCCTGTAGGATGACACCATCCTGGTGGCCCTGTAGGCTTGTCCTTCTATTGGTGGAGAGGCTGAAGCCCATGAACCTTAAGAAACTTAGCTAAGGTTGTATGGTTGGTAATGACCTTTTGTGAGGGCCCAGGAACTTCCTTTCCACAGGAGACCAGTGTTTTTAGTCTTCACACTGAGATTTCAATCAAACTCTGAATCATTCCATGGCAATCTTGTTATTTTTACTTTTTCCTTTTGAGATAGGGTCTCACTTTTGTAGCCTAGGGCTGACCGATTGCTCACTGTGTAGCCCAGGTTGGCTCAGAACTCTGTGACTATCCTTTCAAGCCCAGTCCCCCAAGCACTGGAATTCCAGGTGTGAGCCACACACCAGTGTCTGCATATTTCCCCGAGAGGGTAAATCTCAGAGATCAGTTAATACCGCCATCCCCTTTTTACTTCCTCTAATGGTGCGATTTTGATGCTACTCCTATCAAGAGTTCTTTAAAACCAAAGCCACAGGCCTTCCCGGGGCAGGAAGGGGCTGTCTGCTCTTTCTGCATCTGTCTGGTGTCTCTGGTTGATAAAACTGAGTTGTTACGAGCTGGGGGACTTCAGCTCCAGGTTCTTTTCGAGTAATATCTATGAGGACTCTGTGCCCTTCTCCCCAGAGAGTGATGAGTAACCAGACCAAGCAAGAGAATTGTTTTTATGATGATTCTTCATCAATATCCAATGCATCAATAGGGGGTTACAATCTTAGTAGGCTTGGGGGATTGATAATGGGCAACACACAGGCAATTCAATAACACAATTATTAACCCTACTAATCCTAATACATAAAACCAATTCATAACCTTAATCTAACTTATCACTTATTCATAAAACACTTCTTAACCTTACTACAACTTATCCATTACTTATCTATAAAACACTTCTTAATCTTAACTTATCCATTACTTATCTATAACTTATCCATTACTTATCTATAAAATACTTCTTAACCTTAATTTGTCCATTAACATTTCCTAATCTTATCAATTATCCATAAAATATTTCTTAACATTTCACACACCAAACTTATGTATTAACACATCTATGCTCTTCTCTTAGCCTCTCATACACACATGGAATAGCATCATACAACCTGGTATTCCCTGGCTTAAAAAAGGCTTTTTGAATTTCTTCAGGCTGGGCTCTTGTCCGCACTGGGGGCTGGGAGTGAAGATCGACTCTTGACCCCGTAGTCTGCGCTTTGGAGATAAGGTTCTGATGTTCCAGGCTGGTATCTGGTAGGGCCTTGGACTCGGCTATCTAGGTATCTATCATCTACCTACCATTTGTCATATTCAATTAATCATCTGTATATTTGCCAATCACTTAATGTTTATAATTTATCAACTATCATTTATTATATATCATATATTTATCATCTATCTATCTATCTATCTATCTATCTATCTATCTATCTATCTATCTATCTATCTATCTATTATCCATCTATCTATCATCTATCTATCTTATTCATCATCATCATCATCATCATCAATCTTCTATCTATCATGTGTCTATCATTTATCCTGTATACTGATGCACAGCCTCCAGGATATCTCCCAGTTTCCCAGAGTCCCCCTCCCTGGCACTCTTGCCCTGTGCTGTCCTCTTTCATTTTGAGTGTGAGCTGCACTTAGTGACTCACTTCTAAAATAGAACAGAATACGGCAGAAATGATGGTGCATTGCCGTGAGACTGGGCTGAGAGCAGCCATGGCATCATTTGCATGGCCTCTTTCTCTCCGCTGGATCACTGCCCTGCTGTGGGGACATCCCGGCAGTCTGCGGAGAAGCCTGTGCAGTAGGAGACTGAGTTCTAGTCAATGGCCGGGAAGGAGCTGAGGCGAGCAGCAGCTCTGGACGGGAGCCGAGAAGGGTGTCCTTGCTCTGAAAACCGCGGCTCCCACTGTCAGCTGACTGCAACTTCAGGAGAGACGTGAGCTGGAAGTGTTCAGCTGAGACAGCCTGATCCGCAGAGCAGAGAGCCTGAATCACTGCTAACATTGGGGGTAACTGTCACACACCTCAAACAACAGTCGCTAAATTGTTACTAGTGTTTTATCGGATGGTTACATTTACTAATTAGTAAATTGGATTATGAAATTACTCAACATGAAAGCATGTAGCCAGGCATGTCCTGTCCTTTCCCTGCACAGCACGCTCAGTGTGCATGTTACAGAGCATGCCCATGGCGGGGGTTTTCCTCAGGCTTTGTCTCCCACCATCCTTGTGTTTATGTTAGTTTTTCTCTGTAAAGACCTTAGAAATCATCAGAAAATGTTTCTAAATTTTATGACTATTTAAAATGGTTTACCTTCACTGTTTTTAAAGTGTGTGTCTGTGTGTGGGTGTGTGCACACGTAGGTGTCCACAGAGGCCAGAGGCAGCAGAATGTCTGCACTTGGAGGTAGAGGCACTTGTGAGCTGCCTGCCATGGGTTCTGAGACCTAAACTCAGGTCCTCTGCAAGAGTGTTTCATGCTTTAAAGCGCTGATGCACCTCTCCAGCCCCCACTTACAGGTTTTAAACCTTTATGTCTCGATGCTCTGTGAGAGCCCACAGATGTGGATTCGTTCTATTTTGACCAAAGGGCAGAGAGTTCAGACCGATTCTTGCCTCAAGGTTATTGATTGACAGGAGGTTTGGCTACCAACAGGATGTTTTGAGCTAGGGTGCGTTTAGTTGATGCTTTGGGTATTAACAAGGTGATTACTCTGTTTGTACCTTGCATCTTGGTCAAGAAGTCTTTTGTCTTCCCCTTCTCTTTGATTGGGGTCTATAAAGCCCACAAGAAATAAACACGGGGTGAATTTCAGTATTCACTGGGTTGCCCTCCCGACTCTATCCAGCGCCTCTGTCTTGTCTTTTGTATTTCTGTTTTTTCTACTGTCGTTTCTTAATCCTCACACTTCCCTCCAAGCATGGACGAATAAGCCGGGCAGGACCAGGCTGATGTCGTCCGGATGCGGGATACAGCAATGTCCACAGCCCAAGATATTTCCATGATTTAACTCTGGAGATCCATATGTTTTGTTTTGTTCTTTCAGTGTAGTGAGCTGTTGACCTGACCCCCACGATTCTCTCTCGTGACATCACTAGAACAAACCCAAACCAGAAGATTCCCCCGTCCCCAGGGTTGTGAAATGTCATCTGCCTGTCCTCTGATTTGGGAGTCCTACTTTTCCTCCTCTGTTTTTTTTCCTATTTTTATTCAAAAGTCAGATTTACTCAATAGCTGTAGTTGTGCAGTGACATTTTAGGATTTTTGATGCTTTGTTTGTTTGTTTGGGATAGGTCTGCCTGGCCTGGAGCTCACTATGTCATTAGAGCAAGTTGGCCTCAAACTCACGGAAGTCTGCCTGCTTCTGCCTCCTGACTGCTGGGGTCCAAGGCGTGTACTAACATACCCAGTTATTTTAATATCTGATAGGCAAAGGCATGCACCACTGTTCCCAGCTATTTTAATATCTGATAGGGGACCAGTTACTGTTTTCTCTGTCAGGAGTTTCTTTGCTTGTCACAGTTTCCTCTTAGAGAGTTCTTCACCTTCACTGAAACTTCTTATTGACTTGCATTAATTTATGCGTTCTTACTACAAAATTGAAACTTCCTGCCTGAGCATAAGCTATATTTAATTAATATTCAATGCTTATTCTATTTCCCTAAATGGAGTATCCAGTCTTGTTTCTCATGGATTCCCATATTTTTATTGAAATAATTTTTATGATATCTCATGCACTATAGTGTCTAAGAAGTTTATATACAAGAAAGGTATTAATTGTTATGTACATCTAAGTTCCTCACTAAAGTTTTCCAAGTACGTTTTTCCCTGGATAGTCCTTTTTATATTTGCTAGCTATATGTTGATCTATGTCTCTTGCATCTACGTGTGATATTTTCTCTCCTCCTTCCTTGCACTGATTTCTTCTGCTTTCTTGTTCTTTAATGAGTATGAATTCAGGGTTTTCTCCTGTGGTTCTCCAGCTGAATTTTTCTATTCTCTCTCTCTCTCTCTCTCCTCACTTCTCTCTCACCATCCATTGACTTCCAACTCTGTGACCTTAGATCACAGCTCTTCTAAAAAAGGAAGGAAAGGCTGCAGAGGGGCTGAGGAAGGATTCATGTTCGGGATTCTCTGCTCCCAACTCATTCTATAAACATTGCCCCCATGCAACCTAAATAGAAAGGACTTGTTGGCCAGCAAGATGGGCTAGCCGGGAAAAGTGGTTGTCACGCAAGCTTGACAACCTCCCTTCAAATCCCTGAAACCCATGATGGAGAGTTGACTTGCAACTCTTTTCCTCTGTCCTCCATATGTTCTACATGATTAGTGAATGCTCACCCCACCCCCACCCCCATCTCCCAAGAGCTCCTCCTCCCACAATTTAAAAAGGAAAGTTGGAAATGCCTCTGGCTGCTAACTTGTTTCTAAGCTCTTTCTTCTCCATCCTTCCTGCATACTGTTTCTGGCTACAGTAAGTCTAGTCATTAAGACTGATCCCAGAACCCAGGCTGCTTCACCTGCCCTGGAAGTCTGCCACTGATTTCATAACTATCCAGATTGCCTTTGTGGTGACCAGATCATGACATGGTCAAGTTGGCACTAAGAACTGTCAATCACTGTGCCACTGTGAGGAGAGGTGTGGTGTGTGTGTGTGTGTGTGTGTGTGTGTGTGTGTGTGTGTGTATGTGCGCCTGTGTGTAAGGGTCTTCCCTAACTGCCCTGATCTTTCTGGGCTGCCCTGACTTTCCTCCTGTGCTGAGCAACCATAAGCCGGCCAGTTTGACAGGAAATGGCTCCCTGGGAGATACTGAAATTCAAAGGATCCGGCTTCTGGAAAGGCCATTATTTTAGGAGAGAAGCCCTGGAGAGGGAAGGAAAACAGCTTGGGTCTTTGTGGAGGGATGGAGAGCAGAGGTAAAATAGACACTCTGCTCGGCGGATGGGAAACTCGGCTTGAGACCTTGGTGTGTGAGGGTAGGAAGATGGCTTAGCGAGCTTGCTATGCGAACATAAAGAACGGAGTTCCACCACCAGAACCCACCTAGATGCCCAGGAGATGTGGCGGCCCGTCTGTAATTTCCGTAAGAGCTAATAATGGCACAGGAGACATGATTTTTGATTGTGAGCTGGTGCTGAATGGTTGGTTTAGACAGAAATTAATTATATGAGAAAAATAAAAGGAGATCGTGAGCAGTTAGGATGGGACTCAGCAGGTTTGGTAGCTGTTGCTTGCTCTGGGGAACAGATATTCATGGTACCAGGACCACAGATCTCTATGGTGTGTGTGTGTGTGTGCATGTGTGGTATATGTGTGTGTGTCCGTCTCTTTCTGTCTTCATGTGTGGTATGTGTTTGTGTAGGTGTGCATGTGTGTCCAGGGTCTGTGTGTGTGTCTATGTCTCTCTGTGTGTGTCATGTGTATGTGTGTTGTGTGTATATATGTGTGTATGTGGGGTGTGTGTGCATGTTTCCATGTCTGTATGTGTGTGAGTGTGCAAGTATAAATATGTTTCTGTGTCCATGTGTATGTGTGTTTTTGTGTGTGTGCATGTGTAGCGTATGTGTGCATATGGTAAGTTGGCAGGACAGGTATGGAGACAGAGATAGGAGTTAAAAGTTGATTCTTAGAAAAGACTCCAAAGACTAGTAAATCTGTGCATAGCACAAATTCTAACTGGTCTTGATAATAAAAACCCAGAGTCAAGGTAAGTGCTGAAAGATCAGACAAATAAAGGAGCCAGTCACCAGAGAAACCTCTTACTGCCACCAAATCTTCAGACCAAAGTGGGCAAGATCCTGTCTCCACGAATCCTCAGGCTGAATGCCCTGAGCTCCTGTCTCCTCCTGCTTTATATCCCTCCCTACCTAGCCATATCCCTTCCTGTTTCCACTTCCCCAGTGCTGGGATTAAAGGCGTGTGACTCCCAAATACTGGGATTAAAGGTGTGCGACTCCCAAATACTGGGATTAAAGGCGTGTGCCTCCCAAATACTGGGATTAAAGG
>NW_004949097.1:9323372-9327970 GCF_000317375.1 Microtus ochrogaster | reverse complement strand
CTCCCAAATACTGGGATTAAAGGCGTGTGCCTCCCAAATACTGGGATTACAGGTGTGTGCCCCCACTGCCTGCCCTCTGGCTAACTAATGGTTTAGCTCTGCCCTCTGCTCTTCAGGAAAGCTTTGTTTGTTAGATCACAAACAAATCACCAGATCTGGGAGAAAGTACTGAAGTTCACTGCATCAGGGAGATGCAGATCAAAGCCACAGTGAGATATCTCACTACAGTTAAAGGGTTGGTTTTGCTTTTTTGTTTTTTGTTAACAAAAAGGTAGAAAGTAGCAGCTGCTGGTGAGGACCCGTGGAAAAGGGAACGGTGAAAATATAAAGTGATACAGTCAGTATGGAGACCTCAAGAAGCTGAAAACCTTCTATGCATTGTGGGTGTCCCACTGCAGGTCTGCATTTCTGTGTCTGGCTGTGTGTCCATTGGGTGTGGCATTTGCTTATCCAAGAAACAGCCGCAGTCAATCCCCCACTGCCCACGTTGGCTGAGATGCCCATCAGCAGATGAGGAGATGATAAGATTATGATAAATCCATAGAGTGGATTCATTTAGCTGTAAACAAGATGATGCCATATCATTTGTAGCAAGGTAGATGGAATCAGAGGATATTGTGTTAGTGAAACGAGGCAGACACAGGATACACACACAGCTCATTCTCGTGTATAAAAAAGTGCAGCTGAATGTGTCATCAAACCTCAGAATCTTCCAGCTGACTGTGTCACAAGTACCCCAGAGTCTCGGAAAGTAGGAGAGAAGGGCGGTTGGATAATGGTTTGTAAACCATAGAAGTGCAATCAGTTCTGATGTTCTATCACATAAAGGGGCAATGGGTTCATAATAACCTATCAGATATTTCCTGAGTAACAAGAAGAGGTCAAGGTTCCAAGCAAAAGAAATGGTAGGGAGGAGAAACTTAATTATGCTGATTTGGTCAACACACAGAGAGGCTGGAGGCATGGCTCAGAGGTGAACGGCACATACTGCTCTTGCAGAGGACTGGAATTCTGTTCTCAGGACCTGCCGGGCAGCTGGCAACTGCTTGAAACCCTAGTGGTAGGCAACCTGACGCCCTCTTCTGGCCTCCACAGGCAATGCACTCACATGCACATACCAACACGTAATTTAAACCATAATCTTTTAATGATTTAAATTTAAACAAATCTTTACAAATAAGAAATGACTACACTGCACCCTGTAAATATGTAGAACTGTATGTTACTGAAGAAGTTGTTTTAATTAAGGAGATGGAAATATTCAAGACATGACAGGCACTTGCAGGTGGTCACTTGGCTGTAGACTGTATACATGTACTGAATCATCACGCTGAGCTCAATAGTGTATACAGTTGACGAGTAACTCGTTAAGATAAAGTAAAATCTTTCTACAAGCCAAATCTAGAATGCAGGTAGGATAGCATAGAATGGGCGGAGCAAAGGGACCTCAGTGAAGAGTGTTCGGATAAGGAAATGACTTGTAAAGTTAACAGAGGAGGGGGAACCAGGCCACAGCCCAGTTGGCAGAGTGCTCCCTGTCCTGGCTTTGATCCCCAGCATGGCACATGCTGCACAAGGCGATACTTCCTGGAGTCCCCACGCTGAGGAGGTGTAGGCAGGAGGATCACGAGTTCAAGCTTGTCCTCAGCAGCATGGGAATTGACGCCAGTCTAGAGCATGTGTGTTGATGGGGTTGGGGAGACAACTTATGTTAAGTAAGATGGGATCCTCCAGGGCTGCTGCCTCAGATGGAGGGGCCAGGTAGATACACATGGTCTGTTTGTGCCTGGAGTTGTCTTTCCCTCTGCCCACTGAGCCCGCGATCATTTCCCCCTTCCCTTTAAAGTCTTCTGCCAGTCATTAGGTGGGATTCTTCTTGTCTTGGGACAGCTATTTTATTAGCAATGCATTGATGGTTTCCACGTGCTCTGCTCAGTAGGCGTTCCAGTGAGCCAAGTTAGTTATTGCCATGAGCTCATGAACTGAGGAGATTTTAACTTGTTTTGGTCAGCACGAACTGGGCATGTGAAGCAGCTAAATCTTGCTGGTAAGCCATAGCCATGTAGCAATACACAGATTACTAGCAATGGGTTAAATTTATATGTAAGAGGTAGCCAATAAGAAGCTAGAGCTTATGGACTGAGCAGTGTTTTAAATAGTATAGTTTTTGTATGATTATTTCGGGGATGAGCAGCCGGGAACCAACAAGTGGCCCTCCTCCAACAATGCACGCCTTAGCCCATAGCACACTCAGACATGTGTGTGCACAGACACATATACTGGGGAGCATATATCAATGTTAGGGGCTCTCTTTTGGGTCTACACGTTGGCTGAGGAGAAATTAGTGACACAGATGCACACACAAGGATATAGCTGTAGCAAACAAGTTTTACTGAAAGTGAAAGCAGATGCACTTTATTATTCTTATCTGTGCTAGCCACATGGCTCAGTACCTTCTTCAGCAAGGCAGTCACATCTTGCTTCTTCTGTGGCTGGGCCAGGACTGCAGAAAGAGCTTCCCTCTTCCCAGAATTCTTATTGCCCTGCCTCTACTTCCTGTCTGGTTGTCCTGCTTATACTTCCTGCCTTGCTATTGACCAATCAGCATTTATTTAAAATATAATGGACAGAACACAATTATCCCACACCAGCAGGGCATTTCACATTCAAACCGTGACAAGATAAAGTACCGATCATGAAAATTGGTGCCTTGCCCTCACACTTCAACTCATCAGTAGTGGCTCAACTAAGAGACCTTCCCAGGATCCCTTTGTGTTGTTAAACATGGCAGGTCTTGAACTTCTTGTCCACATTTACTGACCGAGGGTGGTATTTGTGGACAAATAGTTATCTAGGCCTTATCTGTCACAGGCTAGAATCCTCTTCTCATTTTCTTTGTCCTTAGATATTATTCCATTTTCTATCCTCAATGGTTTCTGTGAGGAAATATATCTCCCAATATCTATTCCGTGTGAGTCCAGTCTTTGCTGGCAAAACCCAAGTGTATTTACTTGGAGGCTTCTGTGCCCTGATCTTTCTTGTTCTTGTTTAACCTATTTTCTTGTGTTGAAAAAAAAAAGACCCAATTGATAATAAATACTATTGGTTACCTTTGAGAAATATAGCAGATTCTGTGCAAAGGGCTCTGCTTGTGTGGATTAAGAGTGTTAAGTAGGTGTTACTTTGTTTCTGCTTTCATGATGAGAAGGTAGAGGTCTAGAGAAGCTGCAGCCCACACTCCAGATCTCCTGTGCAGTGAGAGAGGTTAAGCCAGAATTAAAATTCAGGGGAGCCTGCGGACCTTGACCTATGATGATGCCAGTAGATTCATGAATAATTCTGTTTTGAATTTATCTCAGATTAAAGTCTTTTTTTTCCCAAAAATTACAGTATAAAGTAGCATTAATTTATAAATTCTCATTTCTACATATCAAAGGGTTTTAT
The DNA here is from genome assembly GCF_000317375.1 of Microtus ochrogaster. NCBI lineage: Eukaryota > Metazoa > Chordata > Mammalia > Rodentia > Cricetidae > Microtus > Microtus ochrogaster. Next base: position 9,324,526 of record NW_004949097.1, on the reverse strand, counting down.
AGGTCTCAAATAATAATGTGTTTACTGAGTTAATAAAATGCTCTGATGAAAACTTTCAAAAGATGTTAGCCTTGGAAGAAAAGACTGGAATCAGAGTCCTTGCCTGGTATGCTCAAGACCTTGGGTTCAACCATTGCACTGTAAAACATGAAATAACGACACACCCAAGAATGCTGCCTACATAGCTGTATAAAGTTTCAAGTTTTTTTTTTACAGTGCTATCCCAGGTTTTTGTAGAAATTTAAGTTTCAAATTATTTTTACATACCGTTTCCACTTCTGTGACCATTCTTGGTTGACACTTTAAATGCAATTATAATTTACTTCTTGGCTAATGCAGCAATGACCAATTTGTATTTGCCAACAAACACAATAGCAATTGGAAAATCATAGTTCACTCCCCACAACACTGATGCTGCTCTGATGAAGCATCCTTGCCTACAGCTGTGGAGATCGGATCTGTGCGTGTCTCCCACACAAAGGAGGCGTTGCTCCTCTGCCAAGTGTGCCATGGCAGCCAGGCTTTCTTGCAGACTGAATGAGATTCTTGGGTAAATGAAGATGTGATAATTCTAGTATTTGGTAACTAAATATTCATGATTCTTTAAAAAAAATTAGATGATCCTGAGAAGGGGTGTTGTTACAAATCTAAATGATAGCCTATAGAAGATGTCATTCACTTTGTACTGTCTTCCCGTTTTATCACCTGGGATCCTATTGCTAGGATCCTGTTGTCCCAGTATTCTGCCCAAAAGTGACTTGGGAAATAGAGTCAGGATGGAACATTTGTAGTATGTGTTTATTTAGAGGAGACAGGGAATGTTTTAGAATAACTCTTCACCTTTGAAATAAGAATGGAATTCATAGAGGTTCATGTGTTTATCTTGAGCTTTCTGTGTATGTGTGTATGAGCACATGCCTTCAGGATTTCACAGGCATGCCTGTACATGTGTGTGTGTATCAGTATGCAAGTGTGTGTCTGCATGTAAGTGTGTCTGTGTATATGCATGTGTATGCATGTGTATATGTTTTGGGAGAGGTTGCTTGTTTCGTGGCTACCCAGACTCCCAAAATAATCACACAGAAATCTCTATTAATTGCAGTACTGTTTGGCCAATAGCTTAAGCATATTTCTGACTAACTCTTTTTTTTTTT
>NW_004949097.1:9252790-9323272 GCF_000317375.1 Microtus ochrogaster | reverse complement strand
GCCTGCCTCTGCCTCCCGAGTGCTGGGATTAAAGGTGTGCGCCACCACCGCCCGGCTCCTGACTAACTCTTATATCTTAAATTAATCCATTTCTATCAATCTGTATATCGCCACATGGCTGTGGCTTACCAGCAAGGTTCCAGTGGGGCTCCAGTGGAGGTGTCTGTCTCCTGCAGGTGGCTACATGGCTTCTCCTGACTCCATTTTTTTTTGTCTCAGCATTCAATTTTCTTGCCTAGCTTTATTCTGTTAAGCCACTGGCCAAAAGCAGCTTCATTATTAACCAGTGGCAATAAAACATATTCACAGCATGTAGAGGGGAATCCCACATCACCTCCCCTTTTCTGTATAAAATAAAAGGGAAGGTTTTAACTTTAATATAGTAAAATTACATATAACAAAACAGGTATCAAGCAAGAATTATAGTTACAATATTTATATTTACTTTATCTTTATCATAACAAGGAAAACTATAATTATAACTATCTATTCTTCAACTTCATCAAAGATGCCAGAAGGATTATTACCTAAGTTAACAGGAAGTGCATTTGTAATCAGCTTCCAAAACTCTAGAATTTGGAAGAGACATCTCACCACTGAACAGTCATGCAAAGTTCTTCTGTACTGTTGGGACATCCATCTTTAGCCTATAGGCCCATAGTATTTGTCAGGCTTTTTTTATGAAGCAGTAAATTTTAAAGACAGTTCCACCAAAATTGGCAGTTTGTCAGCCATTTTTTCTGTGTTCTGAAGAATGTCTGGCAGACCCTTTCGTGAAACTGGAACCCTGAAGGACTGTCTTACCTTTAGGCAAGTTCAGTGGTCATTTCTTATGGGTCCTGCATGTCCATTTTATACAGCATATCATCAAGCAATCAGTTTCTTGCCCAACTTGCTAACAAACTCCATAATCTTCTTGAAGTAGATTGGTGCTACCAGGAGCAGATGTGTCTCATTGTCATGAAAAGTCCTAAGATCTTAAAACATTTTAAATACCATACTCTGTTAGTCTTTGAAAAGTTTGAAGAATACTTATCCATCTGAAATATATCTCTGTATATCTAGAAAACTTAACTAACATGACTACAAGCTTGACTATTATAGATGATTATCTATTAACCTGTATTTTTAAATATACATTAATTTTTAAATGAGCTACACAAACACAATACCTTAAGCAGAAATATATATATATATATATAAAAAATAATGATCTTAAATTTGTATCAATAAAGCAAGGTTCATACCAATGTAAATCTCTATATCATATTCCCCTTTAAATGTAACATTTATAAACAATATTTGGGAATTTGGGTATAGTTCTTTCCAAGCTGCTTCCTGCTTTTTGTCAGGCAAAGTAATTTTGGGGGTGTTCATGGTGACTTTTAGGAGGGTCTTGGTCCATCAAACCACATTAATTTGGAAGATATTCACAGGTTCTCATCTTCTGTGGAAACAAAAGAAGAACGTCTTTTCCAAAGCAACAAATCCTTAGACCCAAATTTTGAAGTCAAAAGACCTTTAAAATATATGTGTTGTTTTATCTTAGCAGCCCATACAATGAAGTGTCTTTCTGTAATTAGCTCCTACACAGTTAAAAACTTCAAAGAAAAGAATAATATACATAATCCAGAGTTTCTGCATATATTCTGTCTTTACATGGCTTATTTTTTTACTCTATTACTTTTTTATAAGTTTACTCTGTCTCTTTAAAGACTTTGTTTTATTTTTTTACAAACCATTTACTTCTTTTTATAACTCTCTATACTCTTTTTCTTCTCTCTCCAAAGCCTATGTTCATTTTTAAACACACTGTGACCCATTTAGAAGTCTTTTCCATCTGAATTTGTCTTTATTGTGTATCTGTAATACTTTTCTGACCACGACTGTTTCTTAAGATGCAAAGCAGCATGGCTAGGACCAAGGTTGCTTTATTTTTTGACTCTGCCAATATGGTGGAGGCATGTTCACCACCTCTGAGAGCCATGCACACCACCCCAGTTCCAGGTATACAGAAGGTTTATGTCATGCCATTAAGTATTTTGTAATACACTGTTCACAAATCCCATTTAAATGCTCCTCTGTAGCACAACCTCCTGAAAGAGTTAGAGCCATTTGTGCTGGCTAATCAGGAAACTGGCTCCTAAAGAACTTGCCAAGGCTGAGTCAGGAAGACCTGTCTTAAAGGAGCTTTGGCAAACAGAGCAAGAAGCTGTGTTAAACTATTTGTGTGTGTGTGTGTGTGTGTGTGTGTGTGTGTGTGTATAGAATTCCTTTTAAAGCCCTCTCAGGTTTTTAAGTGGATTTAGTTGACAGCATTCTGGTGTGTGTGTGTGTGCATGCACGCATGTGCACATGTGTGTGTGAGTATGTATGTATGCATGTGTGTGTCCATGTGGTGTGTGTGTGTAGCTAGAAAACACATTAGATGTTGTTCTTTGGGTGTCATTTGTTGTTCACTTTAGTTTTGGAGAACTTCCCAATTAGTCAAGTTTAATTGGCTGGTGAACCCCAGAACCCCTCTGTCTCTTTATCCCCAGCACTGGGGTTATCAGTGAGTGCCACCTGCTTACACGGGGTACATGGACAACAATTTACAAAGCAGATTAAATTTGGCAAGTAGGCGGGGCCCAGTTATGAGAGGCATTATGACATGACTGTCAACGAACTTCCGATTTTAAGAGGAGATGGGTACTTTGCAGCTAAGCTCTCCTCACAGCTCCGGACTGTGGTCTAAACACCACCTGAGACAGTAACATCAGAAAAAGCATACTATGTTCTCTGACTTCTGACCCTTTTGAAGGTCACCCATCTCCTCTTAAAATCGGAAGTTCCTTGACAGTCATGTCATAATGCCCCTCATAACTGGGCCCCGCCTACTTGCCAAAGTTAATCTGCTTTGTAAATTGTTGTCCATTTATTTACCTCATATGCTTACTGTGCCCACCCACCACACCAAGTGCTGGTGCCTCAACTACTACCTCATGCTAGGACTTTATGTAATTTGACGATTTAGAGAATGGGGAAATAGATATATAAGTTGTTGATAGTTTTATAATTTTGGCAAGTAAAGAAATTATAAAATACTACTGTTTTATTGGAGATGTTATATTTTATGGTCACAAGGCAGGAAGAAGGGCTCAGAAGTGTTAACTCAGTGGAAGAGCATGTGCTTAGCATGTGTGAGAACCTGAGGTAAAGCAATGGATATGGAGGGAAACAATCTTAGAATCAAAAGCTTACAGTAATAGTAAGACTCTTGTCTGCCTTCTCCTTATTTTGCCAGACTTTGCTGACAAGTAGTTACCAGCTGACACTGGCCTGTGGTGCTGGGGTATTTGGTGTCTCTGCTTGCTTTTCCCCCATGGAGACACTTTCCTATTCTGCTCAGCCTCCTGCCACCCCATGGAGACTTGTCCTGTCTGCTGTGTTCCACCTTGCCCTTGGCCACTCCTCTTCTCCTTTGTTCACTTCACCCCACCCACTCCTTGGTTATCTGCTCTTGGTGGCAGACAGAACACCCTCCCCCACACCTTGATGCCTGGATGGGGGTGCTCATCTTCTGCTTGTCTTTCCAAGTGCAGAATTCTTGAAGGCAGATGCTGGATCTTACTCACTATCATACCCAAAGGTTAGCACATAACCTTTGTCACAGAGTGCACAATAAATATCAAATATATAACTATCAAATAGTTAAAAGAAGGAATGAGTGAGTGACTGTCTCACTCCCCTTTATACCCCTTTTCTGTGTCTTGAACGTCCTCTGTGACCCACAGTTTCAAGCCTGTAGGGTTTATTCAAACAAACACAAACCCTCATTGAATTGAATTAATTTATGGGTTTTGACCTCATCAGCTCTTTTATTTTTCTGGGCTGAGGAAAACTAATTATGTTCTCCATTATCAGAGTGTCTGGAACAGTCCACAGCTGCCGTCTGAAAAGCTTTCAGGGGCTGGCTGCTGCTTCTGTCAGCTCTCCTGTCGGCTTGTGTTTTCCTTCAGTCCGTCCATTATGGGTTGCCTTGTCTATGAGCGAGAGACATGTTATAGGCCATCTGGAGGAGAGTCAGTGATGCTTGTGGCTAGACATTTCCAAGTCCACGGAGGCTCCTGCTACCATTTTGTTGACAGTTCCTTTCAAAAAATGCACACTTAAAAAATCACTTAGAAACCTCTCCTGGTGTCCATGGACATATGGGTGTAGTGTGCTCTTGTATGCCTGTGCATGTGATGGCCAGAGGCACTTGGCATGTCATTCCTTGTGCCTGCCATCAACTTTTTTTTTTTATTGAGATGGGTCTCTCATTGGCCTGGAACTTGCCAAATAAAATAGCTTGTCAACAGACCCCCGAGACTTAACCATCTGTTTCTACCTACCCATCTCTGGAATTGCAAGTGCTTACCACAGGCCCAGCATTTTTTTCATGAATTCTAGAGATCAAACTCAAGGTCGTGAGCTGTAAGATAAACACTTCACTAAGTTATCACCCCTTTCTGGAGAGCCAGTAAATGGCTCAATGGATACAAAACTAATGATCCCTGAGACCCACATAGTGGAAGGAAAAAATTATCCTCTGTTGGAGAAGGCCGCTTGTTGGTCCCCGGCTGCTCAGCCTCAAAATAGTCAAACAGAAACCATATTATTAAAATTACTGTTTGGCCCATTAGCTCTAGTTTCTTATTCGCTAACCCTTACATCTTAGTTTAACCCATCTCCATTAATCTGTGCATCACCATGAGGTCATGACCTACCAGCAAAGTTTTAGCAAGTCTGTCTCTGGCAGTGGCTCCATGGTGTCTCTTTGACTCCACCCTTCTTCCTCCAAGCATTCAGTTTAGTTTCCCCCACCCAGCTCTGTTCCCTTATAGCTCTGCTATAGGCCCAAAAAGTTCCTTTATTAAACAATGATATTCACAGCATACAGAGGGGACTCCCACATCACCTCCTCTTTTCTGTTTAAGCAAAAAGGTAGAGTTTAACTTTAACACAGTAAAATTACATATAACAAAACAGGTATTATGCAAGAATTACAGTTACAATATTTATATCTACTTTATCTTTTATCAAATCTAAGGAAAACTATAATTATAACTATAAATTCTTCAACTCCATCAAAGACTCTAGAAGGATATAATATTACCTAAGTAAACAGGAAGTAGATTGTAAGCAACTTCCAAAACTCTAGAATTGACAGAGACATCTTGCTGGCTGGACAGTCACCCAAAGTTCCTCTGTACTGTTGGGGCATCCATCTTCAGTTTATTGGCCCATAATATCCAGCAGACTCTTCCATGAAGCAAGAAATTTCAAAGACAGTTCTGCCTATATTGGCAGTTTGTCAGTAACTTTTTTTTTGTGTATCAGACTCTTTCATGAAGCAGGAACCCCAAATAACCATTTCACCTTTAGGCAAGTCATTTCTCTGTGGGTCCTGCATGTCCAGTTCATCAAACAGTCTAGGCAAGAGGAGTTTCTTGCCCAAATGACTAACCAATTCCATAAGGAGCCCCTTTGATGCCTATCTTCCTCTTAAAGTAATTGGTGCTGCCAGGAGCAGATGTGTCTCATTGTCATTAAAAGTCTTAAGTTTTAAAAACATTTTAAATGCAATATTCTGTAGTCTTTGAAAGGTTTGAAGAATGCCTATCCAACGAATATATCTCTTTACATCTAGAAAACCTAATTGACATAAATAGAGACTTGAATATTATAGATGGTTATCTATTAACCTATATTTCTTAATTATGCATTACATTTTTAAATGAGCTGCACACACAATACCTTAATCAAGATCAAAAATACATATACACAATATAACAAAACTGACCTTAATTTTCTATCAAAAAACTAAAATCTATACCAATGTAATCTCTATAGCATATCCCCCTTTAAGTGTAAAGAAATATTTATAAACAATATTTGGAAATTTGGTGTAGTTCTCTAGACTACTTCCTGCTGATTGGGGGTACTGTTAGTCAGGTCTTTCATGGTGTATTCAATGTGGTAGGTTCATCTCAGCCAGCAGTTAGGTGAAGTAATTTTTTGAGGGGTGTTCAAGATGACCCTTCAGGGGCTCTTGGTCCATTAAATCACATTAGTCTGGAATTAATGCATAGGTTCTTATCTTCTGTGGTAAAAAAAGCAAAATCTCTTTTCCAAACCAACATATCCTTAGACTCAAATTCTGAAGTCAAGATACCTTTATGATATACATGCTGATTTAGCTTAGCAGCCCATACAATGAAATGTCTCTCTGTACTTAGCTGCTTCACGGTCAAAAACTTCAAAGAAAACATAATAATATTCATAATCCAGACTCTCTGTGTATATTTCATCTTTAGGTGACTTATTATTTTATTATCTTTACTCCTATAATTTATGAGTGTCTGTATCTGTCTCTTTAAAGACTATGTTTCATTTTTTATAAACCATTTACTTTTTTTTTTTTTTTGGTTTTTCGAGACAGGGTTTCTCTGTAGCTTTGGAGCCTGTCCTGGAACTAGCTCTTGTAGACCAGGCTGGCCTCGAACTCACAGAGATCCGCCTGCCTCTGCCTCATGAGTGCTGGGATTAAAGGCGTGCGCCCTCACCGCCTGGCCATTTACTTCTTTTTATAACTCTCTATATTCTTTTTCTTCTCTCTCACAAGCCTACATACATTTTTATATACACACTATCTCATTTAGAGGTCTTTTATGTCTGAATCTGTCCTTAATTGCATATCTGTATTTCTTTCTGTAATTCTTTACTGTCCAGGAGCACTTTTTTTTTTTTGGTTTTTTGAGACAGGGTTTCTCTGTGGCTTTGGAGCCTGTCCTGGAACTAGCTCTGTAGACCAGGCTGGTCTCGAACTCACAGAGATCCGCCTGTCTCTGCCTCCCAAGTGCTGGGATTAAAGGCGTGTGCCACCATCGCCCGGCTCCAGGAGCACTTTTTAAAGTGCTAAGCACTTCTTAAAAACTTAAACTGTGGCATTACTAGGATATATATGGCCCTGCCTGCTTGTTCTGCACAGTGTGACATGGCGGAGTAGAGGTCTGTTTAGTGCGAGTCATACTCACAGCCCCATTTTCAAGCACACAGCGGGTATATGTTGCATTAAGCAAGTTGTAGCATCTGTTCACAAACCCTAAATAAATGCTCAGCTTTCTGAAAGAGCCAGAGGTCGCACTGGCAGCACATACCAGAAAGCCAGCATTTCACAACAGTGCACAGCTTTTTTCTGCTACCCCTGGGTCAGAAAAACCTCTCTTAAAGGAATTGCAGCATGCTGCCAGCAAACAGTAAGAAGCTGTGTTAAACTCTGTATTTTTGTGTCTAGAATTTCTTTTCAAGCTCTCTAACGTTTTAAGTGGATTTTAGTTGGCCATGTAGGCACCAATTTGTTGGAGGAGGCTGCTTGTTGGTTCCCGGCTGCTCAGCCCCAAAATAATCACACAGAAAACATATTATTTAAATCACTACTTGGCCCATTAGCTCTAGCTTCTTATTGGCTATCTCTTACATTTTAGTTTAACCCATCTCCATTAATCTGTGCATCACCATGAGGGCATGGTCTACCAGCAAAGTTTTAGCACGTCTGCCTCCGGCTGTGGCTCCATGGCTTCTGTCTGACTTTATCTCCTTTCTCCAAGCATTCAGCTTAGTTTTCCCCATCTTCCTCTATTCAGGGCACAGACCTAAGACAGTTCCTTTATTAACCAATGATATTCACAACATACAGAGAGGAATCCCACATCACCTCCCCTCTTCTGTTTAAATAAAATGGAAGGTTTTAACTTTAACATAGTGAAATTACATATAACAAAACAGGTATCAAGCAAGAATTATAGTTATAATATTTGTATCTACTTTATCTCTTATCATCCTCCAAAGGCTATTCTTTGTCATCTACATGCAAGTGGGAACATATGTACATACATAGAGAGACACACACACTCACATACACATTTATACACACACTCACACACATTTACACATATACGCAGACACATATATACACAATATACCCACTCATACACACAAACACACACACATTCTTAATTATAGTGGTGTTTCATTTGTATCTTAATGAATAAAGCTTGCCTGAAGATCAGAGAATAAAACAGCTCCACTGATCAGCCTTACAGACCAAGCAGCAATAACACACATCTTTAATCTCAATAGCCACACTAGTTGCCATAGAAACCAGGAGATAGTGATACACACCTTTAATCCCTGTCCTAGAGAGGATTATAAAATGGGAGGAGACAACTCTCAGACACATTCTCATCTGAGATTCCTGGGGGCAGGATCATCAGCTTGGACTGAGGTAGAGGTAAGAGCCAGTGGCTGGCTGCTTTGCTTTTCGGATCTTCAGGTTGAACCCCAATTTCTCTTTCTGTGTTTTTATTAATCATTCTCCACCTAATGAAAAGAGAGCAAGACATCTCTTTGGAGACTGATCAGTGCTGGCTGAGCACTCGTGTCTGGATGGAGGAATTTCCAGCACACCATACTGTGGTGAATTAAGTCACTAACTTAATCAGGGCATTTGTCTCTGTCTTCCTCATGGCCTTGCTGCCTGGAGATGGGTCTTGGTCGAGGGCTGTGTCCCAAAGCGATATAGCACTAGAGCAGGCTTCCATCTTACTTGGGTCTGTGTTTGTTAGCTCCTCACCCCTTAAAAACACCCTTCCTTCTGGACTAATAAAGCACTTCCCTTTGTTATGAAAATTAGTTATGTTCATTATCAGACTCCCAACAATCACAATCATACATGACCACTTCAGGTATGCTGGCAATGTTGCACAGCTTCTTATTTGCAAGTGAGAAAATGGGTCAACAGGAAGCTCAGAGATTCGACGAAAGCCCCAGAGCAGGGTCAGATTCCTTGAAAGAATGCTCTAAGAGACCACTGGGTAAAACCACGAAGGTGAAGGTGTGATTGCAAGGAGACCCCAGGATGCTGGAGAAACCAGCACTGCAGGACATCTGACAAGGAGAGCTAAAGGCACACATGGATCTGACCCAGCAAAGAGGTTACATTGGTTACAGCTGTTAGAATCGAAGAGGTGAGGCTACCAAAGCCATCAGAACCCAGCTGACTCCATTATGAGGTCAGTGATTTGGTGCTTGCCTTGCTGGGATTTGGTGTTGCTTTGGCCTCATTTTTTATTGCTAGGCTGCAGTTTTGGATTAGAGACATTTACTCAACACTATTGTATATTGGAAGTGTGTAACTTGTTTGATTTTATAAGGGCTGCACATTAAGAGATTATCTTGAGTCCCAAAGGAGATTTGGGATTTTTGAATAATATTGGAACTATTAAAGACTAACAGGGACTTTTGAAGTAGGAGGAGCACATTTTGCATTAGCAAATGGCTATGAGCCCATAAGCCCAGCAGCTGTTTGAATGTGAAATGTTTCCCATAGGCTCATGCCTTTGAACACTTGGTCCCTAGTGTGGCACTGTTTTGAGAGGTTATGGAACCTTTAGGGAGAGCCTCACCAGAGGAAATGGGCTACTGAAGGCAGGCCCCGAGGTCTTATAGTCTTACTGTACTCCCTATCTACTCTATGACTCCTAGCTGAGGCTACAGTATGACCACCTGCCTTATGCTCCCTACCACTACACCTTCCTGGCAATGATGGGCTGTATCCTCTCAAGCTGTAGGTCAAAGTAAACCTCCCTCTTCATAAGTTGTTTCTTGCCAGGTTACAGCAACAATGTCAGTAGAGAAATTAAGCTACGAGAAATTTAGAGTGTTGCTGGGTCATTCTGCCTGCCATCTTCAGCCACATTGGTTATAGACAGCCTCCCCAAAGAGGAAACTCAAGACAATGTGGTGATTGGAATACCAAGATTTCCTTGGGTTACTAGGTGGTACCTGAGTGAAATTATTGGCTTTTGGGGTATGGTTATAAGGAATGTAGGTGTGATGCAGGCTTTTGATATGAGTATTTGATATGAATATGAGTATCCACAATAAGAAATTGTGGGAACCAAAGTTTGAGCCTGGGCATGTAACCATGTTTAGAGGATGAGAGAAAGAAGTGATAGTTTATCAGGAAAAAGAGAACAGGCAATCAGAGAAGAAGAAGCAGGAGAAGGGTTGGGTGACTTTCTCGCCATGGATGGGAAACTGAAAGAAGAATGGGATTAGACACGTCGGGTTCAAGAGAGGTCATGAAAAAAGACATGAGAAAAGAAAAGGCTGTATGGTTTCTTTTGATCATTATGTTTTGCTTGGTCTAGGCTTTCCATTTCTTCGTTGTGGAATAAGAGTCTTTAAGTTCTGCCATTATATTTTGGAAGTGTGTAACGTGTGTCCCTAGTGTGCAGGGCTCACAATTACGGGAGTGCCTGATTCTCAGCAGAGACCCTAAACTTCCACCTCCCCATAGTGTTGCACTGCTAAGATCAGAGGCAAACGTCAGAAACAAACGACATGCATTTTATGTTGTGAGATGCCTTGGAGACTTGAGGCAAACATTGTGAGAATGTTATGATTTAAAGTATACTTGATACATCAAGGGTAGGGTTTGATGGTTAAACTCTTGGTCAGATTTCCTGGATTAGGACTCACCTAGGAGACACGTGTCTATGAGAGTGATCCAGGTAGATTTAATAGGAAGGAAGATATACCTCAGTGTAAGAGGCATCATTTTATGGCCTGGGGTCCCCAACTGATTAAGAAAAAAAATGGCTGAATTCTGCCCATCATCCTCTGCTTTTGGACTGCAGCATAACGTCACCAAGTGCCCTCACACCTTGACCAACATTGACCACCACGCCTTCCCCACTAGAGTGGCCTGGACTCTCAAACAATGAGGTGAAATAGACCTCCCCTACTTTCTGTTGCTTTTTGTCCAGCCCTTTGCTGTAGCAATAAACAAAGTAACCAATAGGGTGAGTCCATGGAAGCCTGAGGATGAAACGTTCCTGCACGGGGAGAAACTTCTCCACCCTGACACAATGATCCAAAGCAGACCGAATCAGACCGAATCAGAAAAAGCTCAGGTTTAATGGATAAAAATGCTTTTAGATGCTTTTCCAGCCCCCCAGAGAGGAGACAGGAAAGGGAGCCTGGAAAACGACATGTCTGTCTGCTCTCTGGGGGGCAGTTTAAGTACCCTGTGGGAGTGGTCATCCTTTGGTAGGTTTTCTGAGATGCAGCAGTGTTTGAAGAGATATGGGGGGAGAGGCTTTGGAGTGGAGTTTCTACCGGAACATTCCAGACTCTTTGGGTATATGGATGCAAGGGGTTGGGTGAAGCTTCCAGCAGAACAGAAGAACACCGGGAAACCAGATCCTGGGAAGGAAGAATATTAAAGTATTATTTTTGTCTTCTTGTAATAAATTCCTGACTCTAAGAGAACACGAAAGTGTGGACTCGCTGTGTGGCTCTGTGGTAAGGGACTCGCCTGCATGGGACTCTGTGTTTGATCCCCACAGGAGATGGCGGAACTTAGAACATGAGAATTAGAGACCCTGATTCTTAGATGTACTATTTCCACCCTTTTAAGGTAACAAGTATTACTAGCTGGTTTCTGGTTTTTCTGATCTCTCACGGAGGGCTAATAAAGTGAGGAGAGAACATAAATAGGCTAAAACTGGGAGGGAAAAAGATAGTGGAGGCAGAGACAATAGCGGCAAGAGATATAAACAAAATTTTAGGAGACAAAGACCAGATGGTCCAGTGCTGTTTGACTGGGACAATGCTGGAGTTCCAAATTTGACTGCCCACATACAGTATGGCAGCAAGCAAGAAGGAAGTGAGTTCACTGTACAGAATTCTTGAAAGACCCCGGACAGAGGAAATGTAAATGTTGGTGGTACTAAAAATAGGAGACGTGGTTGGCTGGGGGCCAGGTTTCTCCTTCCCCACTGGCCTTGCTCGTTTACTGAAAGACTGAAGAAGAAACTCAGCATGGTTTCTTGGGACAGTAACTGTAAACAGGGCAATAGTGGAAAGAGGATTGTTCATTACACAGGGAGACCTAGCTTCTGTCCTAGAACAGCAGATAGAGGCTTGAGCATTATCATGGGAAAATACAGAGACTGACCCACGAGGCTCTCTGCAATGGTCTTCTGATGAGGGCTGACCGTGGTAACTTTCAGCCAAGTCTAAAGAGCTGTGTCAGATGTTCAGTGTCTCATTCCGAAAGGTGAATGGGAAGCTGTGAGTAAATCTTTCTAGAAAACCTCCGACATGAAAGACAGGGCAAACCACAGGGTGAACACACACACACACACACACACACACACACACACACACACACCCCACACACAAAACAAACAATACAGGAAACAGAGGCATACGCTGCAAAGGGTTTAGTTATCATGTTTCCAAAGAAAACATCCTGTGCCCCCAGAGGATGGGAGTCATGAAAATAGAACGTCTCAATAGGAAGGAAGGGCCTTTGGTCACTAAAGGTGTGATACTGGGTACAGAGGGGACATGGTCTCAAATGAGTAGCTCTAAGAACGGTATCAGACTCTTCAGCCAGAACCTTAAAATCCAGAAAATAATGGGTAATATCTTTAAGAACTTAAGAAAATTATTTCTCAATGTTCTCGAGTTTTGTTCTCAGCCAAACGAGGAAGCTCCCAATGTACTTTGCTTGTGTCTTTCTCCAGGAGGAAATTTTATGTTACCCCTGAATAATATGTATAGTGGCTACTCTCAGTTGTTGGCTTGGTAATATCTAGACTCATCCAGGAAATAGGCTTCTGGGCATGTCCATGGCGGGTTACCTTAACCCGGTTAATTAAAGTGGGCGGATCCCAGCCACTGTGGGTGGCCTCATTCTCTGGGCCATAAAAGCGTGGAGCAAGTGAGCTGCACCCTAGCTCTCCTCTCCCCCTGCTTCCTGACTATGGACACATGTAGCCAGCCTCCTCAGAGTTCCGCCACGGAAGACTGTACCTGGGGACTCTGAGATGACAGCAACTTTCTCTCCTTTAAGTTGTGTCTGTCTGAGTGGTTTTTTGTTTTGTTTTTTATCAAAACCGAGATAAGAAACCAATAGAATATGCTCTATTTACATTCTACTGTAGTAAGCCAACATCACAGTTTGCGTGATATCTCTATGTGATCCCTTCGCCATTTTGCATAGAGACACCGGAGTGGTGATTCTGAAAGGGAAACGTGCTGTGTTGCTTTATACTCATTTAAGCTCTGCACTTTTCCCACTTGACTAAAAGAGAAAACAAAAAGAAGAAGTAGAAGAAGGAATAACATATCTTTGAAATAGGTGATGTCCCAATAGAATGTCATCTTGAATTCCTCAAATCTGCTTGAAAAGTTTTTATTCTATGAACTCATGGAGATGTTCTTGTATCTAAATGCAGGGATTTTGGTTATGGTGTGGCTTATGACACTGATAAGTGTTAACAGAATAAATTCTAATTTCAAGAGGGTCTTTACTGAGGTTGGAGAGCTGGCTTGGTGGTTAAGAGCAATTGATGCTCTTGCAGAGGACCCAGTTTGGCTTCCAGCACTTATATGGTGTTTAATAACCACCTCTAGTGCAAGTTTCAGGGGATCTGACTCCTCCTTCTGGCCTCTGTAAGTACTGCATACACATAGTGCACATACACACATGCAAGCGACACACACATGGAATAAAACAAAGCCTTTTTTTTTTAAAACATAAATCAGTATAATGGTAGAAAGGCTACTTAATAAAAGTGTAATTTCACACTGTTGATTGATGAAGGCTTTCCCACAGTATGGGTGCTTAAATCTAACATTTCTTTACTTCCACATAGGTTATAATGCACAAGTTGCTTCAACCTCATAATGGCCAGGAGGATCCAGACCTTGTACTTTCCAAAACATTTCTATCAATCCATCTCTAAACACTGACTGTTCAAGCTTCTGAAGGGCTGGCGAGAGGGTTCAGTCAGAAAAGTTGTTGCCATGTAAGCATGGAGACCTGAGTTGAATTCCCATGTTGAAGTAGGCATAATCCAAGTGCCCACGAGGCAGAGACAAGTGGCTCTCGGGGCTTGCTGGAGCCTGCTTTAATCAGTGAGCCCCAAGAACACAGAGGAACACAGAGATTGAACACAGAGGTTGAACATGCTGGTTCTTACATGTACATATGTGCTCATTCACCTGCACATACATGTATAGCTTCACACACGGACACATAGGTACATAACACACACACAAACACAAACACACACACACACATACAACTTTCAAGGTGTCTTTTGAAAGCATATTCTGCTCTTTGACTTGTAACTTATTGAGTGATTTCCAAAGTAGGCAAAGTTTTGTCTTTACTGACGGACCATAAATCAAGGGAACACTGTTTCTTGTTACTTCCCCAAATGATGGGAGGGACTTCTTAGCAAAGGTTACTATGTCATACCCTTGGATACAGTTTCACAATGGCCTTGAGTCTAAGGGATACATTTTCATTAGTGATGCTTGAACCATCTGCTCCTTTGAATTTATAGATAACGTAGGGCCTGATGATGTAGCTCACTGGTAGAGAGTTTGCCTTGCATGTCTAAGGCCCCAGGTTCCATTCCTAGCATGCCACCAAATAAGTAAATAAATAATATTTTAAGTTGTGCACTTCCATGGGCTCATAGGCTTGTGACATCTGTGTTGGTATGTGGCTGTGACTCTGAGCTTGCACATCCTTTGTAAAGTCTTTCTGGGGTCTCAGCATAGATGTACCATAATTGCATTATCCGCTCTCCAGTTTTCGGTGTCTGATTATCCCATTGACAACATTTTCAAATCCCCCCTTCCCTATCATTTTCCCTTTGCCAATTGTTTTTATCCACTTCTCATCAGATGATTCATCCCACCTACATTTGAAATATCTTGCGTTTTCTCAATGCTTTTAGTTTAAAATAGTCATCTCTCCTTTTGTTTGTGTTTCTAAGCCCGTGCCTCTCCTTAGTTACTGCTGTCAACGTAAATACATCCGCACTTAAGTATCGCGGGGGGGGGTCAGTGATATTCATAAACAATTCCAGGCTCAGTATAGATACAGTGAGCATGGTGATGAGGGGGAGTTGATGGGCAGGCGAGATGAAAGACTATTTTCACGATGTGATGGGCGTGAGCCGGCCTGACCCCTTGAAGGGAAGGCAGCTTTAATCATAACTATGAGTTTATAGGGTAGATGTTTTTAAATAGCTATGTTTACATGATTCAGATACCGGTTCTTGGCTGTGATTTCACTAGGTATTTGGAGAGTATAAAGACTTTAGCTCCCAGGAGAAAATTCAGCTAACACATTTCTTCTGTCCTAAATACATGTTCCTCTAATTGCGTATTTAATAGAAACTGGGTGACAGTCAATTAAGTGTTGTTGACAAGCTGAGACAGTGCTATTCTGTGTGGAGTAAAGAGAGACCCATATGTTTTAGACAAGCAGGTGGCATCATTAGTGTTCTGCAAGGAAAATCGAGACTCTCTGACTTGTGTTTACACAGATTTCTTGCCTGTGAAAGTGGGTCATACTGTAAAGCCAATTTTTTTTTCTCAGAAAAGAATTTGAATCTTCCTTACAGAAATGCCTGAAGTGTGCTCCATGAATCACGAAAAAGACAATTATGCTATGAAATTTTCTTGGGACAAACACTAATGGCAGCTCCAATATTTAGAGGTTCTGTCAGTCAGGTTCCATCGGCCTGGGATTCAAGACATTATCCAGGGAGACAAACCACTGCTCTTGACTTCTGCCTGGTGCCTCAGCCTCCTAGCTTAGAAAATTCAGAACAATTTGGTTCTATGCTGCTCTTCCTTCTCTGTTTGTCCGTTGCACGGCACCAGTTTCTGTCTGTCTCTCACAGAGATTGTTTCTCATGAGTTCCTTTCTAGTTACCACAGAGCAAAGGTATGTGTGACTGCAGTCATTATATTTAATACAGTTTTCTCCCATAACCATGGATTCTGCACCTATTAGACCCAGTCAATCATGAAAAAAAATATTCAGGAAAAAGAATGGATTCTGAATGAAACACACATAACACTTTGTTATTATAATATCTTCTGAATATACTGTACACATTTCTTAAGGCCTCTTTCCTTGCTTCTGGCTCTGCCTGGAATGCATTTGGATGGCGCAGGATAGCACTGCACTAAAACCTCTGTCACCATGAACTGTGAAAGCTGTGGGGTGAAAAGCCCGAGCTCCACCCCTGAGCTCGAAATTGCACCAATCCCTGAGCCTGAAATTGCACCAATCCCTGAGCTCGAAATTCCACCAATCTCTGAGCCTGAAATTCCACCAATCCCTGAGCTCGAAATTCCACCAATCTCTGAGCTCTTCCCAAGCTCAGAACCTGAAATCACACAAATCCCCACCCTGGAAAACTCTACCTGGAAGACTGCAATCTTGCTCCATTTTTTGCTGTTTCTCTCCTGAGAAGAGGCAGCCACTCTCCGAATAAATGTGTTTTCCCCAACAAATCTCTTGTGTGAGGTTCATTGTGGGGTGTGACTTAGTGGTATTCATTGGCTCTCTTCTGCCAGGATACCTTCCCCTACAGAGCTGTAAGACTTATGAAAGGCATTGAAGATGAAACAGGCATGACCAATAGATACACAAAAAAGATGTTCAACATCACTAGGTGCTGAGAAACTAAGACCACAGTGATATTCCCACTCAGTCCAGTCAGAATGGCAGTCATTAAGGAAACAATACCAAAAGGTGAGCACAGTTTAGAGGAAATGGGAACCACGGGAAACTGCTGGTAGGAGCTTCAATTTGCTATGCCATGATGGACATTACCATGGAAGTGTCCCCCAACCTAAAGACACAGCCAGAAGAAGCAGCAAACATCTTCCATCCCAGCACTCAGGAGGCAGAAGCAGGGAAATCTCAGTGAGTTTGAGGCCAGCCCAGTCCACATAGTGAACTCCAGGTCAGCCAGAATTACTTGATGATTTCTTGATTTGTCTCAATTTGTTTTTAATTAACAACAGCAGCAACAACAAAACTCACATTAAATAGAAACAGGTCTAACATTGACTCCACCACTCATGTATATTCACCTCGAGGATGTCAGGTCCCATCACAGGGTTATTTGCTTCTCAGTGCTTTATACAACACTATCCTTAGCAGGTGAACTAGAGAAACAACCTAGGTGTCCAGGCCAGAGCAGTTGTAAAACAGATACAACTGCAGATAATCGGAGTACACAAATTAAGGCATATTTTGGAGAGATATCGTAGGTTTGCCCAGGTTTTTATAGGAATACATAAAGTCATGCGTGTGATGAAAACAAGAGCAAAGCTGTCTAGGGGCTGGGGAAGCATAGGCTATGTGGGGGTTCTTTATGTACAACGTACGTACATCGTATACTTACTCAAGAGCCCTCTTCAGGAGAGGCACGTGAGAAGCAGAAGGGGCAGAGGGATACCCCCCTCTCATCTGACTGAGATGGAGCCTTCTGTGTATGGGATGAGCTGCTCATGCCAGGCAAAGGTACTGCTCATGCCAGGCAAAGGTACTGCTTCGATGAGGACTAGTCTTCACTGCCCTCTTAAGAATTGTCGGGCTCTTTTCGCTTCTGCCTCATTTAGTCATTCCCCACAATGCCTCTCTTTGTGTGACCTAATCAAAAGATCCACAGGTTTACTACTCTTCATTTTCTCAGAAGGGCTTCTGTAGCAAACACAAGTCTCAAGTAAACTCAGATGATTTTATTCTGTTAGTCTATCTTATGCCGGTTGGGTCAGGATGCTAGGACAAGAGAAATAGGAGTTTTGCCCCTCTTGTTCTCACAGATATATGCTTATTTGCTTCTTTCTGGTCTTCGCTTGAAGGTCACTCACCTAGTGAGAACAAACTGAAGGGCTCAGTTGAAGACCACACCCTTTCATCCTAGTCCAAGCAATCGTTTATCTCGTTTTGAGTGGTTCCTTCCCTTAGAACTGGAAAGACATGGGTGTGTTGGTAACCCATGGGCTATCATGTCCGAGCACATAGAAGATGCTGAGTATCTGATGGGTGAATAAGTGTGTGTGATCTGCAAAACAGCTCACCCACTTTACAGCTGCTAAAGCAGCAAGTGGGCAGCTCTGAAAGCCGCGTATGTTTACTAGATAATTTACAAGGTAGGAAAATTAGATCATGTTGGGAACATTCAGGTTCAAAGAATTTCTCCCATTTCCTCTGCCCACCCATTGTTGAGGAATACAAATGACAGACAAAAACTCATTCTTTCTTTATTGTGCAGTCATCTTGACTGGGAAGAAGCAAACGATGCTGACTGGGAGGCCACATGCTGTCTCCAGTCAAGGATAAGAGCTGCTGCTCTTTGTCTGCAGATCTGGCAAATTATCTAAAGATTAATCCCTAGAATGCTCCTTGTTATATTTGTAGAAAACATTGTTATAGGCAATAGTGTAACAAAGGCATTTCTTTAACACACAGCCAAAAAGCTTTTCATGAGCTATTAAGGAGAATTCAGATTTCTGCCCATCTTAAATAATTGATTTATTCTTTATGTATTTGAATAGATCTTTTAGACTTATTTTTATTGTATGTATATGAATGTTTTGGCTGCATGCATGTCTGTGTACCACATTTGTGCAGTGTACATGGAGGCCAGAAGAGAAACTTAACTGATGAGCAATCTCTCCAGGCTTGAGAATGTATTTTACATCTCTTAGATGAAGAGGGGGAGATGAACAGCTAAAGGCCCCTGTAGCCAAACTTCACACTTCGAGTTTGTTCAATACAACCAATGTCCTATTAGGTCTTACAACTTAAATTAACTCATTTTTATTAATCTGTATTTTATCATATGGCATTAACTCTCTTTCTTCTTGCACCTCCTATTTCCTCTCCATGTCCTCTGGTGTCTCCCTCCCACCCCCGCTCCTAGGGTCCATCTCCTCTTCTCTCTCTGCCCACAAGTCCCACCTAATCTCTTCCTGTCTAGCTATTGGCCATTCAAGTCTATTAAACCAACCAGAAGGCACTTCGGCAAAGACACATCTTTACATTATAGAAAATGATTGTTCCACAACATAGTAGATTATGTGTCTGTGTTGGTACTAATTTCTTTTAGTTTGTGTGGCATGGCATAAACAACCTATAGGATGACTTACTTTGGTTCATGTTTCCAGTGGAGTCAACTTGTGATCACTTGGCACAACGTGCACTGAGCAGACATTATGATGGTGGGATCATTCTTTACCCCGTAGCGGGCAGGAAGCAGAGAGTAAAACAGGAAGGGGCTAGAGACAGCACAACCCCCAGGACCCAACACCCATCCACTAACTTATCTCCTCCAGCTAGGTGCTACCTTCTAAATTTTCCAGAACTTTCTCAAATACAATTTTCTCAAATCGGCTGGGGAACCAGGTTTTAACATATGAGCCCATGTGGGACATATTCAAATTCAAATTCAATTTCACATTCAAATTATCACAAGGCCCATGCTCAACAGTGTCTCCATCTTTTTAAGTTTATTTTTAGGTCTGGTAGTTATCATTACTGTTTGAGGGTACTCTGGACCAAGCCAAGGCTTCACACATGCTCAGCAGGAGATTTATCACTGAGTTGTAACCCAGCCATGACTCCCATTTTAAAACATGCTTTGAAATTGATGTAAGACAAAGATTTCATTCAATCAAGGGAAAATACAACTTCCTGTTGAGCCCAGAACTACCTCCCATAATGGCTATGAATTCTATCATTCAGAGAGGACTAAGAAACTTCTCTACTTTCACCGTTGAGCACCAGGCTCTACACAAGGCAAAGTCTTCTCACTGAATGTCAGCATTTTAGCTTCTGCATAAAATGGGGTGACCCCTCTTCATCCATTTAGATAGAGATATGTTGGGGTTGGAGAGATGGCTCTGTGGTTGAGAGCACATGCTACTCTTGCAGAGGACCTGAGTTCAGTTCCCAGCACCCATGTTAGGTGGCTCACAACTGCCCATGATCTAGCTCAAGGAGATCTGACAACTATCTGGTCTTCATGGTTGCCATCACTCACGTACACATACACATACACATGATTAAAAATAAAAATAACCTTTAAAAGATAGGGATATGCTTAGAAATGTTTGTATACAAAGAACTAATTTGAACTAGTTTTGTGTGAGGCTGGCAGGGTGGAAGGTCAGTGTCTGTGCAATCAAGGACAATGGGTGAATACTTAGTGAGATTATGTTATATTCTGAGCATTTCTATCTAGGGGCACAACCTCAGAGTCACCCTCCACTGTTAGGACTTCAGGTGCCTTCACCTCTGTGACGTAACCAAAGGAGCCAACATAACATAGTTGAAAAAGAATTTCAGGAACTTATCCCAGGGTAGTTCACAGTAAAATCTACTGATTTAGCAATCTGGCCATTTGGAAGAAATGCCCTTGAGATATACGCTTTGGCCAAAAGCTAAATATTAAAGTCAATAATTGATCAAAGTTAGATATATCAGTCAAGAAATAACTTTAGGAAGATGGGATTATGTTTGAAACTTTATCAAATGGTTTAAAAGTAAAATTTGAAAGTTTGACATTTATTGTGGAGGAAAAATAATTTATCAGCCAGTGGTTTGTTCCTGTAACCCTGACTGTGTGCCTGTGCTCCCAAGGGCAGCCTATTCTCATTGCACCACAGTTTAGCAGACAGTGAAAGGAACTTATTCATTGAATTTGGTGTTTAGCTTCTCAAGGTCTCAAAATCTGGCATCTTCTACTGCTGACAATGTTAGTAGTATAGTAATTGCCAGCTTATAGCAATTATTTTTATCTGCTTTAGTGTTTAGCTTTTATAGGTAAAAATGGTAAGGAAAGGACTTTTCAAACTTGTATTTTCATTGGTGAGAACAAAATTTGCATAGAGGTCTGCCTAACATTCTCTCTCTCTCTCTCTCTCTCTCTCTCTCTCTCTCTCTCTCTCTCTCCTTCTCCCTATCTCTGTCTTTACCTCTAACTTGTTATCCGTTCAGTCAATCCATATTTAACCACCCTTTCAATGGGTGAGCCAGCTTCCCAGGAGCAGAGCATATCCAGATATGAGTAAAACAAATCTCTCTCTTTCTGTAGTTTTGGGCTTTGGGTTCTGAGGACTGTTGTGACTGGGCTGTGGAATGTCCCCTGTAGGCTCATATCTTTGAACACTTGATCTTTCAACTGGTCACACATCTGGGAGGTTGTGGAAACTCCAGGGGGTGATTTTCTGGAGAAGTATTTCACCAGGATGGATCTTGAGAATTTATAGCCTTACCCCACTTCCTGTATGTCATTTTCCCATGGTGGAAATGAGAGAAGATGTGTCCCCAGCTCTCATGGACTGTATCCCTTAACTTGTTAACTCGAACCAATCTTCCATCCTTCAGTTGACTCTCATGAGGTATTTGGTCCCAGCAATGAAATTACTAGTACAGTGAATTAGGCAATTATTGAGACTATATGTTAAGTCAACAGCCCTAGGCAGATTTAAGTACTGTGGAATAAACTAGGAAATAAAAAAATAACAATAAATAGAATCAGGCATTTTCTATCATGACTAGATCAAAAACAATGTCTTACTCTTATTTTTCATGGAACTTTTGGGAACAAATTTGACATCTAACCCTTAACTTGTCAAGACAGTGTGATGCTCTCTGCCTGGGCTGCCTCACAGATGCCCTGTTGAGATAAGATAGTGGTGGTGTGTGATCACATAGTTGTTTGACACATGAGTGTTTAGGAATGCCATAAATGACACAGATAGAAATGTGTATTTACTTGGTTATTCAGATTTTTAAAAGCTGAGTCTAAATCTGAGTGTAAGTGTAAATTTTGGTCAAATGCTGAGAACAAGATAGAATTCTGTCACTCAGGTGTGCTGTTAAGTTTCTAGTGTGAGCTTTCTCTACGTTCTTTATGTAGACACTTAGTGTTGTGAACTTTCCTCTTAGCACTGCTTTCATGGTGTTCCATAAGTTTGGGTATGCTGTGCTTTCATTTTTGTTGAATTCTAGGAAGTCTTTAATTTCTTTATTTCTTCCTGACCCAGTGATGATCCAGTAGCACTGTTAAATTTCCATGAGTTTGTAGGCTTTCTGCGATTAGTGTTATTGTTGAATTCTAACTTTAAGTCATGGTGATCTGATAAGTTACAGGGGGTTATTTCATTTTTTTAAAGCTGTTGAAGTTTGCTTTGTTACCAAGTATGTGGTTAATTTTAGAGAAGGTTCCATGAGGTTCTGAGAAGAAAGTATATTCTTTTTTGTTTGGGTGGAATGTTTTATGGATGTCTGTTAAGTCCATTTGACTTACAACACCTGTTAGTTCCCTTATTTCTCTGTTAAGTTTTTGTCTGACTTACCTGACCCGTTCACTGGTGAGAGCAGGGTATTGAAATCTCCCACTATTGGTGTGTGGGGTTTGATGTATGATTAAATATTTAGTAATATTTCTTTCACAAATGTGGGTGCCCTTGTATTTGGGGCATAGATGTTCAGAATTCAAACTTCATCATGATGGGGTTTTCCTGTGATGAGTATGAAGTGTTCTTCTCCATCTCTTTTTATTCACCTCAGTTTGAAGTCCACTTTGTCAGATATTAGGGTACCTATACCAGCTTGTTTCTTAGGTCTATTTGGTTGGAAACTCTTTCCCCGACCTTTTAGGTAATGTTTCTCTTTGAGGTTGAGGTGTGTTTCTTGTATGCAGCAGAAGGATGGGTCCTGTTTTCATACCCATTCTGTTAACCTGTGTCTTTTTAGAGGCGAACTGAGTCCATTTATATTAAGAAATACTAATGACCAGTGATTGTTAATTCCTGTTATTTTTGGTTTGTTGTTGGTGGTGGTAATGTTTGTATGTTTCCCTTCTTTGGGGTTTGCTGTGTGAGGTTATTTATTGCCTGTGCTTTTGTGGGTGCAGGTAGCTTCCTTGGGTTGGAGTTTTCCTTCTAGTACTTTCTGTAGTACTGGATTGTTTAAATCTGGTTTTGTCATAGAATATCTTGTTTTCTCCGTCTATGGTGATTGAGAGCTTTACTTGGTTTAGTAGTCTGGGCTGGCATCCATGATCTCTTAGTGTCTGCAGATTGTCTGTTCGGGACCCTCTGAGAAGTAGGGTGTAATTCTGGTAGGTCTGTCTTTATATTTTACTTTGCCATTTTCCATTCTTTCTTTATTGTGTAGGTTTAGTGTTTTGATTAGTATACGGTGAGGTAACCTTTTTTTTGGTCCAGTCTATTTGTTGTTCTGTAAGCTTCTTGTATCTTCTTAGGCATGTTCATTTTTAGGTTGGGAAAGTTTTCTTCTATGATTTTGTTGACTATATTGTCTGTGCCTTTGAGCTGGACTTCTCCTTCTTCTATCTCATTATTCTTAGGTGGTCTTTTCATGGTGTCCCAGATTTCCTGGATGTTCTATGTTAACAATTTGTTAGATTTAACATTTTCTTTGACTGATAAATCTATTTCCTCTATCATATCTTCAATGCCTGAGATTCTTTCTGCCATTTCTTTCATTCTGTTGGTTATACTTGCATCTGTAGTTCCTGTTCATTTAATCCAAAATTTTCTATTTCCAGAATTCTATCAGTTTGTGTTTTCTTTTTTGCCTCTATTTCAAGTCTTGAACTGTTTCCTTTACTTGTTTGATTGTTTTTTCTTGGTTTTCCAGGTTTTCTTTAAGGAATTTATGTATTTCTTCTGGCTTTCTGTTTGTATTTTCCTCCATTTCCTTAAGGGAATCTTTTATTTCCTCTTTGAAGGCCTCCATCATCTTTATGAAGTTACTTTTAAGGTCCTTTTCTTCTGCATCATCTGTGTTTGGGATGTTTAGGTCTTGCTGCTGTAGAATCACTAATTTCTGGTGTTGTCATATTGCTCTTTATGCTGTTGGATGTATTCTTACACTGCCACCTACCCATTTCTTCCTCCAATCATTGCAGGTGGGGCTTGTGGCGCTAGTGGTCGTTATTCATCCAGATGTATGTGTGGTCTGTGTGGTCACCAGTGCAGAAGAAAAGGACCTAAAAAGGACCATCCTTCTTAAATTTTACCCACAGGCAACCTTTTTTTTTAACCTGAGAAACTTTCATATCAGTATATAAGAGAGATATGCAAATTAAACATTTACTAATAACAAGTAATAAATAAGTATAATTGATAACAACACATCATAAAGATATGTTATAAAAACTGGCTTCAAATTAATTCTTTGACATATGTATAATTTACAGCTCATTAAATTTGAGAGCAAATTTGTATACTAATGAGACGAATGTGGTTGTAAGGAGATAATGGGCCTTCTTGTAGCTGTGTAGCTTCTATGAGATCAGCTAACTTCCATGTACTGCGAAATCACTATAGTTCATAGCACACCGTTGTCTGTGCTGAGGCTTTTTAGGCTGCGTCCATTGTCATCTGGTGCATTCAGTGAAAATCGAGTGTGTCGTGCGCTCAGAACATAGGCTGCGGTGGAACTGCACGTCTCATTACCTCTGCTGTTGCTATGGTAAATTCTCAAGGGGAAGATCACACTTTGCTGGCACAGCATCCATCCCGGAGGGAAGGTCCTGGTGGCCGGAGCTGAAGGTACTGGTCACCGTATCTCCACAGGCTGAGAGCAGAGAGTGATGATTGTGGCTGCTCATATCCTTCGCTTCTTCGTAGACCTGTGAAGCACATGCCCAGAGAACAGTGCTGTTCCCTCCGAGGGAGGGTCTTACCACCTCAGCCTTACCAGAATCTTCTTCACAGGCACTCCTAGGGGCTAGTCTCATATGGAGAGTCCCTCAGAGGCCTGTCTTGTAGATGATTCTAGGCCATGCCATGTTGACAATTGCTCTTGATCATTAAGTCATCTGTATCACAAGCAACAGCTGCCAAGAATATTTTCGATGCATTCTGTATTTGACCTTGAGTTGACCTTGAGTTCACTGGTTGCATGGCCTGCAAACCTTTGACTGTAGTTAACCTTTTCACAGCCCCACATTCAGTTACAGGAGCCCATGGGGGAGGGGACATGACCACAGTTAAAGAGCTTTGTCAGAAATGGTGGTCTCATGGCCTACGTGACCCCCTGCCTCAGTTTTCACGCTCGTGGCCTCACTGTGGCATCTCGAGGATACCATTTTAGAGGCTGGGATTCTAGTAATGACAAACTGCAGCTGAAACTTTTATAAACTGTTTATTTCTCTTGTTGTTGTTCTCTGTGTGTTTATGGGTGTACGTACAGAGGCCATAGGACAACTTCAGGTGTCATTCCTCATGCCCAGCCTTGTCTTCAGGTATCAGATCTCTCATTGGCCTGGACCG
Source organism: Microtus ochrogaster (assembly GCF_000317375.1). Lineage (NCBI taxonomy): Eukaryota > Metazoa > Chordata > Mammalia > Rodentia > Cricetidae > Microtus > Microtus ochrogaster. Next base: position 9,298,036 of record NW_004949097.1, on the reverse strand, counting down.
CACTGATAGGCTAGGCTGGCTAGCTAGTGGCCCTAGGGATCCACCTCTCTTTCTTCCTAGCACTGGATTGCAGGCGTGTACCACCATGCCTAGGTTTTCTGGAGCTTCTGTGGGTTGGGTCCAGGTCCTTGTGTTAGTAAGCAGGCATACCATGGATGAGACACACCCTGCCCCAGCCCTCCTTTTGCTTTTTTTTCCTTACAAAGGAAAACAGGTATTATTCATCACTCGAAGGAAGCATGAGGGAAAGAGAGGGAAACTAGTTTATCAAAAATTCCAAAAGCTGATGCATCTGTGTTTCCCCTCCATAGCTGTAAAGGTTGGACAGAGATGGAATACATGATTCAGCTCAGCAGTTCTTAGAGGCCACAGTGTCAGTACCTACCTGTTTTGTGTATTCTGGCAAATAGAATCCAGTTGCATCCTCCTGCCTTATAAAGCTGTGGCACCATTTCTGCCTAAAATGTGTCTGGCTCTTCCTTCATCCTGCCAGTGCTCTCAGGCCAAAGATCACGGCAGGAAACACTCCCTGGAACCTTGGATATAACTCAATGCTCTATTCTTTCTAAGCAACCACAGATGTCCCCTGAGCCTCTGGCTACATCTCTCTGCAGACATATGAAGGAACTTACCCGTTGGTTGGCTTTCTCCATTTTAAAAATAAATTTATTTTGTGTTTGAGGTTTATGGGATATATATACAGAGGATAAAATGTTTACTGCAGGGAAATAGATTAAAGTTTGTCATCTGATAACTACTTTTATTTCTGGTAAGAGCAGCTAAAATCTACCTAACACCCCCCCCCCCCCCCCCCCCAGATATCTCAGTTTTGTTCTTTCTAGTCCTCCAGACCGCTTAGTCTGCTGATCTTGAACATCCCATTCCTCATTTTGTGGATTGCTTCCTTTGCTGCTCTCTGACCCTTGAGCTATGCATCCCCACTGTTCTCCAGTTCCTCCCCCTTCACATACAAATGACATCATGCGCTACTTGTGCCTCTGTGCCTGGTTTATTTCACTTAACCTAATATCCTCCAGGTCCATGCAAGCCGCAAATGGCACGGTCCCCTTGTTAAGGCAGAATCTCATTCTGCTTCCTTCGTCCATCCATCTGTTGATGGCATCTAGATCGTTGCCATCCGTTAGCTACTGTGATTCACGCTGCAGTGAACCAGACTCTCTTTCTGAGGTGGCAACTTTCTCTCTTTTGAGTGCACACCCAGAAAGAGCACAGTTGAGTCATGTGCGAGTTTCATTTTTCGGTTTCTTTATGAAATCACCTTTCTCTCTCCCACAACGTTCCTATCAGCAGTGTGCTAGGGTCCCTTTTCTCCACGCCATCTCTAATATTTCTTGTTGTTTGCTCTTTGGAGACGACCATCTTCACAGGGGTCGGTTAGAACTCTTCGTGCTTTACCGTGTGTTTCCCTGGTGATAGGGGAAGCAATGTACCTTGTGACTGTTGTCTATTGTTTTGAATTTTGAAAACATTCACTATGTGTGTGAGATATTGAGAACCAGAGAGTGAGGCTGAGTGAGAGAGTGAGTGAGAGTGAGAATGAGAGAGAGAGAGAGAGAGAGAGAGAGAGAGAGAGAGAGAGAGAGAGAGAGAGAGAGAGAGAGAGAAAGAGAGAGAGAGAGAGAGAAGGGGAGAGAACTGTAGTGAGTCTGAGGGTCAGGCCAGAGTACAGCTTTGTTAGTTTTCTCCTTCACCCTTGTGTTTGAGGCAAGATCTCTCTCGTTTCTGTGGCTGCCCAGCATACGTCAGGATAGCTGGCTCTGAACTTCCATTTCATGCTGTCTCTGCATCTCATTTCATAGTGGAAAGATCAAATGTTTGCTGTCATGTTCAGCTTCAAAAAACAGAACAGACAAATCAACAAAACCTGGGTTCCAGGTATCAGACCCACGTCATAAAGCTTGGGTTCCAAGTATCAAACTCATGTCACAAAGCTTGCACAGCAAGCACCTTTACCCTGGAGCCCTCCTGGCCTTCTTTTCCATCTTTGCATCTTTTTGGGACAAGTGTCTGCTTGGGTCCTGCCTACGAGGTTGTTGGCTTTACTGCTATTGACCTGGGCTAATTCCTTATAAAGCTTGCATATTCGCTTACCAGACTTGTGCTTGGCTCATATTCTCTCTCTCTCTCTCTCTCTCTCTCTCTCTCTCTCTCTCTCTCTCTCTCTCTTGTAAGTTGCTTTTCCATTTTCTTGTTTGTTTCTTTGTTGTGCAGAGCTCTGAAGCTTGACATGGCCCCATTAGTTTATTTTTATGTTTGTAGCCTTAAGCTGACTTGCCCTCTTCTTATGTTTTCTGAAGGCAGGTCTGACTTTATTATTTTTTTAATCTACTTTTACATCTCAAGGGCTTACCACGATGTTGCCTAAGAATGAAAAATAAACTGTTATGAGTATTACTGCTGATACTTCTAATATTAGTGATTTGTGTTTTATTTTTATGTAGCTCAGGCTGACCTTAAAATTTCTTTTTTTTTCTTCTAAAAGAGATTTTATTTTTGTGCATGTATATGTCTCTCTTGTGTATATGTAGTACCTGAAAAAGGCATTGGATCCCTGGAACTGTTTCTTCCAGGCAGCTGGGCTTTGTCTGGAATGACTCTCACTGTTAACAAACACTGGCAGAGGGAGAAGCCTAGAGAATCTGTTCAGTTTCAGGAACTTCCTAAAGATGTTTTGAGTTGTTTATTTCCTGTTTATTTAAGGAGGGTCTCTGGAGTATTTCACTTGCCATCAGAATATGCTGGGTTTTTTTTTTCCTCTCTGTGAACATTCTGTCTTAAGAAGTTTTCCTCTAGGATGAGAGGTTTTACTTTCAGAGGAAACTGACCTTAAAATTTCTATTCTCCTGCCTCGGTCCCCCAAGTGCTGGATTTGCAGATTACACCTGGTTCAGCTGCTGCTTTCGATGCTGTGGCCTCGTAGCTGGTGATCTAGTTGAGCCCCTCCGGCCTGAAGAATGGGCATGGACCATGTCTCAGTGTGATCCCCTAACACCTCCATAGAACAGCACAACAGGAGGATGAGGAGGAATCGTGGGGAGAGAACATTGGAAAGGCGTGTAGAAAACTCTGCACTTCAGAGAGCAGTAGGACCAGTATGAGTTTGCTGGAGATGTAGGGTTTCTGGAAATACTTGTCCACAAGGAACTCCTACTTTCTGTCTAATTCTGCTTTCTCCCATAAAGGAATAATTGCCCCAAGTCCAGTGATGACGGAGGAAGAGAGGCAAACTTACTCCATGTCTCCCAGCACACATGCTAGTAATGCCAGAGAAATCATTCATCTGTCTGACAAACCTGTGTAACTCTTGGCTTGTATCATTGCTTTCATTGTCTGTACATTCAGGAAAATGTGACTGCCTGGATCTTTTTCCTATGTGTATTTTTTTTCTTTTTATGATTCAGAGAGGAAACAAATATGAACGTGATTTGTTAACTGTCAGGCCCCAGCCGGAAGAAGGTGCTCTTGTTCGACCATGGCAAGTTTTTCTTCTGCGTTTCTCATGGCACTTTAGGCTGAATCATGGTTTGTGGAGGTTAGAGGGGAGAGCTTCCATCCGGAAGGAAGGACCTAATGAGAGGTGGAAAGACTTGAGGGTGAAGTCATGCACCTCCATGGTGCCGCGTCTGTGGCCTGAGACAAACTGTGGGGAAAGTATCTCAAAGCTGCCCAGCTCCGTGGTGCGATGGGAACTGGATGGACATTCTGTCCAGAAGGCCTGAGCTGCATGGCAGGCATTGGGCCCATTTGTGCAAAGATTCCTTGAATAGAGAAAAGAGAAGCGGGCCTGTATGGTTCTGAGTGCTTTGCAAGCAGAGAGGAAACAGCCCAAACTTAGACTCACAGATCTGCATGTGTGTTTCTTCCTGTGGCCGAGACAAGTCTTGAAACCACATGCAGCTCATTTTTATAGACGTTAATTAAGCATAATGAGAATAACAATATTTCTTTTGTGATCTCTTAGAGTTATTTCTGAAGACAAAAGAGAGACATCGCCAGACCTGTAGCAGGGAACCCAAACATCAGGGCATTCTCACCAACGTTTAGATGCATGTCCGTGGAACTTCTGCCTATTTTAAGAGATTGTCTTAAACCGTATAAGTCATATGGTTAAAATATAGTGTCTAGGGTGCTCTTTTGACAAAATGTAGGGACAGCTCCTGATAAAACACAACCCCGGTCACGCTACCTTGTGGTAGAGAAGCACTAGTAAGAATTCAATGGTGAGCTAGTGTAGTGGTGAGCATCCCTAATCCCAGCATTCAGTATTCGGGAGGGTGATGAGTTTGAGACTGGTCTGGTCGACATACCAAGACCCTGTCTCAATGATGATAATGATGATGAAGTTGGATGAGAAAGGAGAGGGAGGTTCCTCTGGTAAATAAATGTTGGTGTAGCAGCAAAGCATGACAGAACAAAGGCTTTTGTCCTTAGCCCCTCCTTTGTCCTTTCCACATTGAAACCAGCACGAAGGGGAACCCAGCCAAGATCCAAGAGCAGGAGGGAACACCTAGCAGAGTGTAATGAGCTCAGAGGCCCATGGGGCTGAGTAGGCTGCCAGGCCTACAATCCCATGGCCTCCCTGGCCATGAGTGTCATTTCGTCAGCAAGGCTGCGCCATAAACAATAATGGCAATACCCGATATCATACTCCACATTCTACTAGGATAGCACAATGTCACATGACAGGGAACTTTTAGGAAATTCTCTTCTGGAAGAAAAAAGAATGTCAGTCTCTTAAGCTGGAAGCCCAGTGCCAAGGGCAGCCTCTAGTGTGGGCCTTCCTGCTGTGCCATGACGTGGCAGCGGACAGCATGTGGGGCAGCAGAAGCAGAAAAACAAAACCAAGTGATCTGAACTCCCTCCTGTGACAGTGGCCTTTATCACCCAAGCATAGACCCCATGACCTAGGCTGGTCCTCGGGGCCTGCTATCCGTCTTCAGTGCCACCCACTCTGACTTGGGCTCTTTCGTTCAATACAAGGGAGAAGTCAAGGAGCCATTGGGAATGCTATCCTAGTGAGGCTTAATCTTGGGGATAAGAGAGGCAGCACAAGAAATGGGGCCCTGCCATATGACAGAACCTTTCCCGGGGAGACACAGCTCACCCCAGCTAGGAAGTCCATGATAGATCAATGTACAGATACCACCAAAGTCCAGCTTAGTGGATCCTGAGCTTTATTAGGGTTGCTTAAAGGAGTGTGGGTGAGGGTTACACACAGGAGCAGAAATGACTCCAAGACAGCTGCACCACCAGAGGCCACCCCAGCATGGGCGACAGTTTACAAGAGCTGGAAACCCGAGACACTGTCTGCAGGTAGCTCACCAGGCTGGAGAGTGTCCTTTCCAAGTGACATAGTTGATCTAAACCTCTTTCAGGCAGCCAGGGTAGTTTCTGCTTCTTCCAGGCAGCTCGGCTTGTCTCAGAGTGACTCTCGGCATCGAGTCAGGGCCCTAGTGAATCTGCTCCGTTTCAGGGACTTCCTGGGACTGCTTTGAGATGCTCACCTTCCTTTTCGAGGAGCATCCCTGCAGGATGGGATGTTTTGGCTTCAGAGGAAATGGTTACGCTGCAGGCTCCTGTCATGACCTCCTAGTAAGGAAAGGTTAAAGTTTGTATTCAGATGTATTGACCTTTGACCTGAAGCTGGAGCAGGTGTGTACAGGTGCTCATTCTGCGTGACCTATGAAAGTGTTCATCAGCAACACTGGGAGGATGCGGGGCACTGGAAGCTGGGTAGTAAACAGAGCAAGACCACACTTGTTGACCAGGAACAGCCCAGTAGAGGAAGTGTGGCTCTTCTTGGTGTCACACTTCTCTCTGCCAATCTGATTACATGGGCAAATAAATTTTGACATAAATTTTGGAGACAACATTCAAACAGGCATTAGGGGTTTTGTGCTGCTTCATCTGAACATTTTTCTACACATTTTTTAAAAAGCTCTAAGGGTACTTCCCACTCCAACCCTCCAGTCAGGGGTTAAGCACGTGGCCCAGCTCACATACGGCATCATGTTGTTTTGATTTCTACCATTGCTGTGTTAAAATTGTCACAGGAGCAACTTATAGGAGGGAAGGCTTATTTTGGCTCATGGGTCCTGCTGAGGAGGGCATGTGATGGGAACATGAGGCAGCTGGTCATGTTGCCTTTGAGGTCAGGTCAGCAAGGAGAGGGTCTCCTACTCCAGCAGTTGTTAACTCCTTTTGAATACTGCTGAGGAGGGGCCTTCCAGAACATTCCAAGTGTTTGTTTTCCCGGACACGTGACCTTTTTTTTTTTTACCCCTTGAGCCTTCCCCTTCTTCTCTTCAACATGGAAAAAACTGTTGTACAGCAAGGAGTCACGATGGAGCTGAACAATTCCCCTTGGGGAAGCCAGATAGAACTAGTTCATTCCACTCAGACTCGTTGTTTATGGAATAGGAGGCTGTGGGATAATGTTCTTGTATACCGTACAGATTTGTCACTCATATTGCTTTAATAAAATGCTGATTGGCCAGTAGCCAGGCAGGAAGTATAGGTGTGGCAACCAGACAAGGAGAATTCTGGGAAGAGGAAAGGCAGAGATGCAGTTACCAGTCAGACACAGAGGAATCAAGAATGCCTTACTGAGAATAGGTACCAAGCCATGTGACTAAACATAGATAAAAATTATGGGTTAATTTAAGTTGTAAGAGCTGGTTAGTAATAAGCCTGAGCAATAGGCCAAACAGTTTGTAATTAATATAAGCCTCTGTGTGTTTATTTGGGACTGAATGGCTGTGGGTCAAGGTGGGTCATAAAAATCCATCTATAATAGGATCACCCAGATTTTAGTTATTCTTCTCTGGCAACGCACAAAATGTGCTTCAATAATTTCTTGGGTGTTGCTCTGTGCCATCATGCCTGCAATTTGTCTTCCTAAATGCTAGCTCCTTTACTCATTAAAGCTCAGTGGTTGATCAACCCCATAGAGCAGTGACATGCCTGGTACTGAAGAGCCAACAAGGGAATCATCTAAAGGCAGATTGCTGGGGCCAGGCAATCCCTCTAGAGGCCAGTATTTCAAACACAGTGGGAAAAGTGAGGTTGCGGCAAAGGTCACAGTGTTCAACCAAGTCAGTCCCCGACATCCAGAAGGCAGGTTACCTCACTATCTTCTGAGACTACACCATTTACTTTGTGCTTGTTTCTATCCAGAGGCCTGCTACAGAGTTCCCTGTGATCCTGTCCTCAGTTTGGGGGCATGGACCCTCTTTGGCCTAACCTGTTTCTCATTCATAGCCACCCTCTGCACTCTTCTTAACTACCCAATAGCTGGAAACGAGACACAGGTGTGTTTCTGCTGCCGCTAGCTAGCCCGCCATCCTCCAGAGCCAGCTCTTTATGGGATCTCCATAGTCTTTCTAGGATCCGGATGGCTGGACCAGCCAGTGCATCTCCAAGGATCATGCCTAGTTTTGCCTCTAGATATATTTCAACCACACCTGGGAGCTGGCATATTTTTCTGAAACATTTTGTAAGTAAAATATTACAGTCATGCCGTCCAGTGACTGGCAGTGCGAGTTAATCATAGCGTGATCACCGTGGAGACACTGTGGAGTGATTTGGCACTGGGCTGAGGCTGCATGTTCCTGTGGAGATGGCAAGTGCAGGAGTCGGCTGCTCGCTTAACCTGCTGTTCTTTTCTCTCTCTCTCCTAGGAAGCAAATGAAAGACTGTTGCGATCCGGCCCATCTCTTTGCTATGACGAAGACGAACTCCCCCATGGGGAAGAGCCTGTGGTATGATGGGGAGTTTCTATACTCGTTCACCATTGACAACTCCACCTATTCCCTCTTCCCCCAGGTGAGTGGAACCCATTGCATTGTGGTGCAGCTCCTGACCTTTCTCCCTAAAGGAAGGCTTTATGGGGGTCTGCTGCTCTTCATCTTCTCTTTTCTCATCTTAATTGTGCACATTTTTTTCTCACGTCTTTTTTATGTTTTCTGCTTTGATGCACAGGTGGAAGTAAGACATTAAGAGGAAAAACTTCATAGAGCTGCGGGTTTCCCTGTCATTTAGATTTCAGACATAAGAAACTGGGGCAAACAGTGGTCAGGGAGTGCTGGGATTCCAGTGCTGAGGTCGGCTGTGGGAGGATGGTGAGGATTTGAGATAAGAATGTTTACTTAGGATTGATGCTGCCACTGGGGAGTGGGGACCATACATCTTCTCTGAACTCTTGAGTGCTAACCCTACAGCTACATTCTTGCTCTGAAGTGGAGGAGTGGTGGGTACTGAGAGAAAGAATTCAGTCTGACCACTTTTGAAATGGTCGAAAACAGTGTTTGCTTACTTGGCGTTTCCCTGCTTGCTTTCCTGAACGTTGCAGTGAGATGATTTTCACTAACTAGTTTGAAAAAGACAGTTTTTTTTTTTAATTTTAAAGAACCCTTGGTGTTGGTTGGGGAGAGGTCTTTGGTGAAACAGGGAGAATTTGAGAAATTAATTTTGGTCTTCCCAGGTCTTCTGGGTGACTTCAGTTTGGCCAGATGATTGCGTGTAGAGGACCCATGTTCAGCCTTAGACAGCAGGACTCAGTTTCTGAGTAGTTCTGTGATGAACAGATCACAAGCTCATTCGCAGAGAAGACGGTCTTATCAGTTTGTCACATGGAATCCAGAGTCACAGGCTCTGCAAGGTGCGCCTGCACTGCTGGGAATATACCTGAGGGTCCTAAGTCAGCTTTCCACAGAGATACCTGCATCTCTGTCCATGCTGACCACGACACAGAGCCAACCTAGATGTTCCCTAGCAGAGGAATAGGTAAAGAGGATGTGGTACATAGACACAAAGAAAAATTATGCAGTTCTAAAGAAAAATGGAATCAGGACATTTATAAGAAAATGAATAGAACTGGAAATAATTATGTTAATTGAAATAAAACAAACTCAAAAAGTCTATATCACATGTTTTCTCTCAGGCAGAATCAAAACATGCATGTATGTGTGTGTATGTATGCATGTGTACATATGTGTGTGTTTGAGTGTGTGCATATGCGTGTATATATGTGTATTTGTGTGTACATATCTATGTGTGGTTGTGTGCGCGCATATGTGTGTATATGTGCATGTAGGTGTGTATATGTGCATGTGTACATATGTATGTGTGTGTATGTGTGTGTAGGACATGAAAGTAGAAGTGAGAGTATGAGAGGGAGGAAGGACTAGAGGAAGAGGGAAAGGGAAAAAGAAGAGGATGATGGGAAACACGTGGCATGAACACAGAGGGAAGAAATGTTTGAGGTATGGAGAGGACCAGAGAGGAGGACGGAGGGAAGATGGAGCAGGCTGGGGTACAAATCAGAACAAAGAATAATGAACTAAATGTATGAAAGTGTCACAGTGAAGCCTATGACTTTGTTATGCTAACCAAAAATTAATAAAGCCACAACAACAAAAAAAACCATCCTGTATTTATTGGATCACTCTTTGTTGTGTTAGATAATTGAATGGTTTTGGAAGGTCTGCTGTTTAAAGTAGGAAAAACCAACAACTACGAAATAGGGGGCTGCAGAGAGGGGGAGCAATTGTTGCTCTTGGAGAAAACCTGGCAGCTCACAATATCCGTGACTCCAGTTCCAGGGGATCCGACCTCTCTTCTGACCTCCTGGTGCATCAGGCATACATGGAGCACAATACATGCCCGCTGGCCAACACTCATATACATTAAAGAGATAGAAATGAGGAAGTATTGGCTGGGTGGACGACTCAGTGATGAAGAACATTTGCCCTCTAAGCATGGGGACACGAGTTCAAATTGCCATTGTCTGAATAAAAGCTGGTCGTGTCTGCTGTGTCTGCACTCTTGCATGGGGGTGGTATAAGAGCCGGGCCTATCTGCTGTGCCTGTACTCCTGCGTGGGGTGTGGTGTAAAAGCTGGGCCTGTCTGCTGTGCCTGTACTCCTACATGGAGTGGGACTGGAGACAGGTGGATCCCAGGAGTCATAGGCCAGCCAGCCTAGCTAACTCAGTGAGCTTCTGCTTCAGTGAGAAGCCCTACCTCAAGACAAGCAGGCAGAACATGGTAGAACATGACTTCCAAGGTCCTCTGTCCTCCACATGCGTGCTCATGGGAGCACTCATATGCATGTTCCACATACATGTACGGCACACTCTGCACACTGACACATATGCACATACACACATACATATGCACACGCATATACATGCTAGTAAACCAGGCTTTAATTCTGTCCCAATGTTCATGTGCTCTTGCGTTCCATTGTTTTTGGCTCTGGAGACTTCCTAATATCGAAGTAAGGTGTGGATTTAAATTTTGTCTATCTAAATGCCAACTAAATGCCTTGGGTAACTCCCCTGTCTCCCCTGAGACTCAGCTTTCTTCTCCGTATGATGGAGAGAGGAGTGTGGGTCCTGTCTATTCAGAATGGCAGTGGAGACCTAGTTTTCTCAAGCACGCTGGTGTGCACTGTAACCCCTAATTGCCAGTACTGATAGTTCTCTGACTCACGAGACCAGGAGTGTCAATCAGGACAATGTATGGAGATCACTCTGGGCATTTGGGGTGAAAAAGTAATTTGTCAGGGGATACACTAGAAGAAGGGGTGAAGCGTCAGCCAAGATGTTACTCCTGGAGTTGAGTTCCAGAGCTCGATATCAGTGCTCCAGGACCAGAACATTCTAGAATGATTGTCTTTTGTGTGATCATAGTTACCTCCAGAAGAAACAGTGGCCAGAAGATGGGTTCAGGACTTCCCTTCCTTCAGGTCTCATTCAGGTACAAGCAATGCAAAGATGAATTTCCATCTGAAGCATCTGATTCCTAGACGTAGGAGACAGGCAGCCTTTCACTCCCAAGATTCATCAAGGTGGTAAGGAAAGAGTGGTATCCAATGCGAGCTGATGCGTAAGATCCTCTGTGAAACTAGCGCTAGCCAGGCATGGTGGCACACACCTGCAGTCCCAGTGCACGGAGGCTTGAGGCAGGATGAGCCCACCTCGGATCATATTGAGGGCTACAGCACACTGGGCACATTTGATCTGAATTCATCTAAGCCTTTACTCTGTGAACAGATAGGATCTGATGCCGCACTGCCCGTGGCATAGAGGAGGAGACTCACTCTAAAGTGCAGGGTGAGTTCCAGGCCAGCCTGAGTTACACAGCAAGACATGGTTGTAAGACAAACAAAACAACAAAGAACAGATACTGATGAGCTAAATGAAGACAAGAAAAGAAACAATTGTCTTTAACAGTTAAGAAAAAAAAGCTAAAATCAACCAAAAAAAGGCTTTGGTAGTGGAGGGTTTCCAGATAGCGAGTGACCTTTACCTTCCTGGTAGGAAATGGATTGGAGGGAAAGAGATGATTAAAGAGAGACAAACGAGCCTGGCGCCGTATCTGACAGTCCAGGGACCAGGACGGAAGGAAGCATTTCCTTTTCTCTGTGCCCATCACCATCCCACAATAATAAAGGAAAACTGTGGTTTATGTAGGGACCAGAGGTCATTACATCACTACGTGTGCTTAATTGTGCAAAACGCACAATGAATAGATTTTTTTTTAAGGATGCCTGTGTATTTTCCTGTGAGATTCCGGAATGATGAGCACTCTGGAGGACCAGTAGCTTCCTGTGGATGCCCCTCCCCCATGTTTCTGGTCTGTTACAAGCAGACTAAGTTGCCAGCCAGGTGGTGCCCTTCGTTTGTGTTGCTCCTGGGAAGCAGGAAGAAAAACTGGCCAGCCCTTTCCCACTGTCTTCAGGCTAGTTTACATTCAGAGGCTCCATCCAGGGTGTGCCTGAGCTGCTCATGTCTCATGGCACACAGGAAGCACAGTGGAGTCAGAGCAGGAAGTGGTCAGGACAAGCTGTTGCCCCCAAAGACAAGAAACCCCTTACATAATCTACTTCTTCCATCTGAGACCATCTTCCATCATTCCAGAGCCTTCCAATAATCTACTCGAAATTTGAATCTATCCCTGGGTTAAAGCATTCATTAGGCCTCAGCCCCCACCATCTAACATTCTCTGGAAACAGCCAACACAGGGGTGCATCACTAACCCCCACTGCTTCTCAGTCCCATCAACTCGATAATCAAGATGCAGCATCAGACTGAATTCCAGTAAAGCCGTTCCCTGGTTTTCCCAGGTCACCCATTCAACTGTCACGTCCCCAACACTGCACATGCTTTAGCCACAATTCTTACCATTGCTATTCCTCTGCCACTTTTAATCATCATTTTATTGTTGCTGCCAAAATGCAATAGAAGAGAAAGGTGACCTGTTTGTTGGGGAGTTTTACCAGGTCCTCTTTAGGGCTGTGTCCATAGACAAGGACACTGGAGATTACTTGGGGATGTTACCCCAAACCTCTGTTATCATAGTCTGCCAATTCTTACCCTGATGTGGGAGTGTCATATATCAATCTGTTGATTTCATTGGTTAAGTAATAAACAAACTGCTTGGGCTCATAGCTTAGAACATAGGTGGGTGGAGTAAACAGAACAGAATGCTGGGAGGAAGAGGAAGTGAGCTCAGACTCCACAGCTCTGCTCTCGGGAGCAGATGCCTCAGAGAGACGCCATGCTCCCCGCTCCTGGGAAGATACACTCCCGGTAAGACCGGTGCTCACTAAGACCGGTGCTCACAGATTATTAGAGATGGGTTGATCGGGATATCAGAATTAGCCAGTAAGGGCTAGAGCTAAAGGGCCAAGCGGTGATTAAATGAACACAGTGTCCGTGTAATTATTTCGGGTAAAGCTAGCCGGGCACAGCCCCGCCGCTCCTATTACTACATTACCCAGACCTTCCACAATTTCCTGTAGCCTCATTATCAGCTGTATTAAATTCTGACATAGGCATAATAGCTCTCCATATAATTGCATATGTGCACATTGATGTTTCCTCTGAGCTCTCTCCTGGTTCCAGGATGGTGTGAGCTTTTGAGGGATGAGCTTTCTTCTTTGTAGTAGAGCGATGCTTCCCACATTATACTGATACCCGTTTCCATCTGCTCATTCTCCAGGATACCCTGTCCAGTTCCACTCAGGCTGAGCTTTAGGGGATCAAGAGCTCATGTAGCTGTGTCTGAATGGCTCTGTGAATGTATTTTGGTGAAATAACTGTTGAACATGGTTAGACACGAAGGCTGATTTTATCTTATTGGTTTATTTATTTTGCTGGAACTTTTAATAAGGCTTCTTGGATTCTGCTTTAAGTCTCTCAAAGATGGGAATGAGGCTAAGCAATTCCTGTCATCTGAGATGTTTGGATCATTAAACTTGCTGGTTTGGATTAAGAGGCGCCTAGATGAGGAAAGCACACCTCTGGGTGTGTCCGTGGCGGCATGCTCAGACAGCTCATTCGGTAGGTCCATCCTGAATATGTGTGGTGCCACCCAGTGTGGTGGAACTCCAGGTGGAACAGAAACAGGCGGAGAAGCCACTGGTGTAGGAATGCCCGCTGCTTTGTTTCCTGGCTACTGCATCGGCTCAGGTATACCACAGACTCCCCCCGTGGAAATGCTGTCTTTAACTCTTATCTATCTATCTATCTATCTATCTATCTATCTATCTATCTATCTATCTATCTATCTATCTATCTATCTATCATCTATCTATCATCTATAGTGTGTGTGCTTGTATGGTGTGTGTGTGTGTGTGTGTGTGTGTGTGTACAGAGGATAGTATGATAGCTGGGAAATGGCTCAGTCAGTAAAGTGCTCACTGTGCAAGCTTGAGGACTGGAGTTCAAATCCTCAGTGCCCATGTGAAAATCTGGATATAGTGGCATAATTTATAATTCCAGTGCTGGGGACGCAGAGACAGGTGGATCACTTAGAGCTCAGTGAGCCATCTGTCTAGCCAGGTTCTAGTGAGGGACCTCGTCTTAAGCCACAAGGTGGGTGACACCTGAGGCTGTCCTCTGGCTTCCATGCACGTGTATACCCCCACACCCACACAGGTACCACTCCGCACCCACAAGCTAGCCCCCACCCTAGGTTGGATTATCACTTTCCTTGTTAGTTAAGGATTTTCTATCCAACCTCCAAATTCTGTGGTTTTGGGAATTGAACCCAGGACCTAATGCTATAGTGTTCAAGCTATTTTCCCAACTTCAGGGCTGTCCTTTCTCAGCCTCCATGGTCCAACAATTGCAGGAATTACAATAAAATAAAATCTATTTGGAGTTAAAAATACATCCCTTAGGAGACGCATACATTTCTTTGGGCAAGAAAGGAACAAGAATGTTAAAAAACCACATTTGCTCTCATACAATCAGAAAAATATCCCCCTTGGTGCAATAAAAAATGTAGCTAGCTCCCTCTCTTCTGACGGAGGATAGCCACAGGGTGCAGGTCACAAATTAGACCAGTTTCCTCAGAGTGTCCGCAAAGCCACGTGCAGAGAGTGAGCACACTCCACCCACACCAGCTCCTCAGTTTAACCCCAACTCCCATTGTGCTCTCCCGAGACTGGTCAGGCTGTGTCTTTGGCCTCTGGGAAACCCAGGAGGACATTTCAGAATAGTTCCTGAAATCGGCCTTGTTGGAATGACAGTATACATTTCCCCTCTTCCTAGACCTGTGCTGAATGTAATTTTCTCAGCTCCTGGGTATTCCTGTGTCTCCTAGCAATTTCTTTTTCCTCCTAGTGAAATTTGTATGCTGATATAAATAGTGGTATTACTTAGTCACTTTTCAAAGACACGTTCTTTCAGCCGTAAAAACAAAGGGGACTGAGTTTATTGGGCACAGAGCATTGCCAGGCTGGCTTGATAACCTAATAGGTAGTTACTGATCTCAAGTAACAGGAACGTAGATGGTAAGTCGTTCAGGGGTGAGTCCTGGCTACTGTGCACCATCAGTATTCCAGGATTCTTTTGCTGAGTCATATCAGCTGATGGCCAAGGAGATACCTAAACCCTAACCCACCATAACACTAACCCTAACCCACCCTAACCTTGACCCTAACTTGGCTCCAGGATTCCAGCAGGAAGAAGGAGACTGAAGAGAAGTCCTGGCACACTCATGTTCTTGTGTCATTGGTCGGGACTAAGTCATATCCACCTGTCCAGCTGCAGAGAGACTTACATCTAATGATTTGAACTCCAGGACAACACGCTGCCTATGCCAGCCCATACGGTGTGCCTTGCTTCAGTCGCGTGTCTTAGCCTGTCCTTCAAACACGTCTGCACATTGTTGTTGTTCTTTCCACTTCATGGACGGAACTAAGAGTGAGAGGTGTCACTTGCCCATTCTGGTTTCCAGAGCTGGTGGGTAAAAAGCTGGAATATGAAACCTAGCCAGTACACCTTCAGAGGTTTTACAGGGGGCTAGGAAGATGGTAAAGTGTTTGCCATAAAAGCGTGTAGACCTGAGTTCAGTCCCCAGAACCGTGTAAAAGTTGGGCACGGCAGTTGTGCCTATAATCCCAGCACCCGGGAAGCATGAAGAGCCCTGGAGTGTCACAGCCAGTCTGACCTAATGGGTAAGCTTCAGATTCAGGGAAAGACCTTCCAAAGACAACAGTAGAGAGTGATTTAACAAGACTTAGGATGTCTTCATCTGACCTCCACATCTGTACACACACACACACGAAACTGTATACGTGTGTGCACGTAAAATCCTTCTAGCATTGTATTGTTTACGTATTTTACTTTAGAAAAGTGATCTCCAGTAGGTGAGTTCTTCCCTATTAGTGACCTTGAAACTATTTTAAAGAGTTTCACTTTCCTTACCTCGGAACAGCTGCAGCCTTTTGTTTGCCACTATTCAGGAGAAACCCGAAAGTGTCGAATTAGAGACTATGGGTCCTGCACTCTACAGTGTCTCTCTCTGGCTTTGCGTGCCCCAGTCACCCATTTTGAAGAGCAACAAGAGCAACTTTATTGTTTTAATATTTATAAAAGAGAAATCCAGGTCACCGGAAGGAGCCAGACATTTTCTGCATATAACTTCCTTGAAGAATCTAGACTATTCCTCCATTACCACCGAGTAACTTGGGCAGTTTACCCTGCTGTTTTTGGTTGAATGCCAGCATCGCAGAACATTATAGGTGATGCAGCATAAATATCCAGGTCCACTCTTGGCCTTTTTCTGATATCATTTTTGATTCTATATAATTTATATCAACTATGTCCAACCTGGTTTCATAATTTATAAGATGGAACGGGTTACTCTGGTCTTATTTAAATTTTAGCAGTATTTTCAGATACAGTGTCAAAACACAGTTATAGATATAAAAGTGCTTCGCAATGATTTCTCCAAGGAAGTCAATGATATTATTATCATTATTTTTGATATTATTTATCATTATTTATTTTATTTTGTTTTTAGACAGGGTCTCATGTGGTCTAGGCTTTGGAAGAACGCTTAAAGAAATCCCACACTAGCTCAAAATTGAGAAATAGATGGTAATTTATTTAGGGGTAGACTCACAAGTCAGAATCGTCTGCTTGAATAGAGATCAGAAACAGAATCCTACAACCCAAAAGGAGAGGTACCAAAAAGAGACCATACTCATGCTCTGCGTCGGCATACATAGTATAAGAGGCCACACCCCAGTGGGCAGGTAACCATTGGCTGTAAGACTTCCTACAGCACTAGGCTGGCTTCCAACTCACTCTATAGCCAAAGATGCCCCTGAACTCCTGATCCTCCTTCCTCTGCCTCATAAATATTGGGATTACAGGTATAGACAGCCATACCCAGTTTATCCAGTGCTGGGGATTAAAGCCATGGCATCATGCGTGCTAGGTGGGTAATTCCATCAACCTAACCACATCCCTGGCCACTATATGTTCTTATCTGTCAAAGCATTAGTGGACTTGAGCCTTTCCTGGAAATTTTGGTGTTTCCAGGAGAAGCTCCCCACCAGTCAAGGGCTGAAACCAGCCTCCCAAGGCAGTAAAAGAAATGAATAGGCTGAGTGTAGGGTCCAGGGGGATGTAGAGTATTGATAAAAAGATTTTTGATAAAGCATTGATAAAACGATAAAAGGATTCTGCAGCGTGTACATCTGTGCCATTATATTTGGAGAAGAGGATGCAGTGTGGAGGGAATTGCTCATTTCCATTAATTAAGATTGAGTTGTAGTGGATTGCTGTCCGTAATTCTCCGAAGCCCTCTGCTATTAAGAAGATGGACAGGTGGACCCTCCCAGGACTGCTGAGTATTTGCTGACTTTGTTTGTAATTTTAATATTAAACATTTTAGTCATGCATGGTTTTGCCTGCATGGATGCTTGGGCAGCCCTGAACCTGATCCTGTGAAGGACAGGAGAGAATGTGTGATCCCTGGAACTGGAGTTAGAAGCAGTTCTCAGCCACCATGTGGGTGCTAGGACTCAAACGTCAGACCTCAGCACCATTCTGGGGTTATCGCTGTAAGGTAGAACCACGGCCCACAGCCCCCAAGGGTCAGTTTCCCCAGATCACATGTGAGACAGCACCATGCTCTTGTCACAGGCTCTGGACTCCTGAAAGAATTCAAGTTGTCTGTGGAAATTGATAATGCAGTCCCTCAAAGCGGTAGAGTTTTCCAGATAAGAACATCAGCTTTTATTCTCTCTGTGTCTAACTCTATGGAACCTGACTACCTAGAGAAACTGTTAGTGCATTATCTTGGCAGCCTGTTAGAAAATGGTTCTTTGGATGTATTGGAAGAGTTTAGGATGGAAAGTGCTTTTTAAGGACATTAAATTGAAAATGAATAGTTTTTTTTAAAAAAATATAAAATTTTGATTTCTCATGAATCTAAACTCAGGGTTTTCAGACATTTGATTATTAAGGTTAGAAACATATTGAGGTCAAGGTGATTGTAATTAAATCTGATAGTATTTTTCCTGGGGTAGCGAGCTATTAATAAAGCAGTGGCCAACTCACTCTTTTCATAATGGCATAATTACTAGTGAGAAGAACAGAACCTTTTGTGGCTTAATCATCTCTTAAAGGGCCCTGTCTCTTAATGATATTATGCCATAATTAAATTTCAACCTGGGATTTGGAAGGAACGTTCAATCTGCAGAACTTAAGGACACTTTTTATATTCACTAAAAAGTTTTCATCATTAACTTAGATTAGCTTCCTAATAATAAGGAATCTTTGCTCAGAATCCTCCAAACATTCTTTGTCGATCTTCTTATATCAGATCTGGCCTCCTCTCTGGTCCATTTTCTAAGTTGCTGCCCTGCCCGAGTTACGTTTCTTAAAGTGTAAGTTGAGATTCTGCCTGCCTGCGATTCAGCTCTCAGCTAGAGTCCCATTTGTTTTAGGACAAAGACCAACTCCTTAGTGCCTGCCACATCCTTCTCATCTGTGTCTTCTGGGTCTCTAGGATCAGTTTGCACAGGACCTGTCTTTATACTCACTTACTGGTCTTCATAAATACCATGTGCGCTCTCCTGGTTGACCGAGATCCCCACACATAGTCCCCTTTCCTGGAAGCCCCGGGCCTCTTCTTTCTTAATGTATGTTTATCTTTTAAATTCTATTTGAATTTTGTGTGTGTGTGGGGGGGGGCTGCCTCACTGCATGAGTTGACTCTTATTTGATTCGGGGTCCTTTCTCCACTTCCCTGGAAAGTTCCTACAGAGGCTATTCAGTTGGTGGTGCTAAAGACCTGCAGTATCCTTGAACATAACATTGTGCCTAGAATAATAGAGACTTAATAAATTTTAGCAGAATGAATGAATCAATGAATTGAGTTAGATCTCTAGCTTTTTCCCCACAAATACATTACCATCCATCTGACAGTTTTTTCATTTGAAACACATTGAACAAGCTCAGAATCTAGTTAGTATCTCTCGTGTGTTCAGTTTTCCACATTTTGCCCGTTAGTTATCTGTGCATGCTTGCCTGGCACCCCCAGCGTTCTGCACGTCCTGTTTGGTTGCTTTGCCAAGGTCTCTTTTGCACCAGGCGGCTTCTCACTCACTGGCTGCTTCCTGCTACTCCTCTGCTCTGTGCTGCTGTATAGAGACTTGGGGTTCATTATCAGAGTGGAGGGGACATCTCTACACTGGAAGAAGTATGTTTGGGGACTCCCAACCTTAAGCCTTAGGGAAAAGAATGTGGGTATTGTCAGTTGGGTTGCAACGAGTCCCTTTCTTTACTGTGTGTGTTTTCCTGTTGCTCAAATACCTATAAGAAGCAACACAAGGAGGAAGGACATGGTATGGATTGCAGTTTGAGGATACTATTCATCATGACCAGGAAGGCATGGAGGACTTGGGGCTGTGGCCACAGTGGCAGGAGTGGCAGGCGGTTTGCTCACTTGTTTTTGGACCAGCAAAACAGAGAAAGGTGAACTGCAAGTGAGGCTGCCCCAGTTGTGACTTTTTTCTGCTAATCTCCGCCCTACTAAAGTCTCTGCCACCTCCCCAAACAGAGCTTCCGGGAGAACATAATCCCATGAGAGGACGCTTTCCATGCGAGCTTGATTGAACACTGTTGCTCCATGTCACTCCTGTGTGCTCATACATCAGATCTCAGGTGTTGTGAGACATTTAATCTTGTGAGACACAGAGAGGGAGAAATGACTGTTTTGTCAGAAGATTTATATCTCCAGACGGAGTTGTCGGTGTGGCTTGACTCTGTCCATCTTCCAATCAGACTGACATCGCAGAAAGCGTGTCGGGCAGGGCACTGAGAGCCCGGGCCCAGTCCTCAGTTTTTGTTCAGGTCTAAGTCTTGGTGCTCAGTCTTAATTCAGTCTTACATTCTTTGGGCATTCTGGACCTATTTCCCCACAAATTACATGAGTGGGATTCATGTTTTTAAATTAACATACAGCCTGCTTGTTTTCAAGTTATCTTGGCTCAGCTGTGGAGGGAAATATCTTCGTTGTGAAGCCCTCTGGAGCCAATATGTTTAGGAAGCAGGCCAGTAGGTACAGCTTCTCGGCAACCTGTTGCCAGAGACTGTCACAATTTTTCAACTCCTGGGAACTTGAATCCCTGAAAGGGCTTCAGCCAGGTTATACTGGAGGCTGGGTGTGCAAGGAGTAGAACAGTAGCTCTTTGACCTCAATGATTTTTCTGGGATTAATAAACACAACTTTAAGCAATCCCCTAAAGTTACATTTTCAGATTGTGATCGTGTGTTAAGGAAATGGACCTACAGAGGTACCTGGGGCTCTTCAGTTCTCAAGAGTCAGCCAGTCATAGGTCAAAGCTTAAGTCAGTTACAGCCATTAGCTTCAGAAGGCATCAGGCAGCTCTATGGCTGGCCTTTTGTTTGAGAAACAAACAGAAGCAGTGAAGAATTGGAAAGACAAAGGTTGAGGGTCGGGAAGCCTTGGGGCAAAGGCCACTGCACTGCACTAATGAAAGCAGAGAGCCCCTGCTACCCATCACTGCCATGTATCTGGAAAGAACATACTAGTGGAAATGGAAAATTTCTGTCTTGGATTATGCTGTATCACAGGACTCTTGATAGATAAGAAATACCTTTTTACTTTGCCAGATGGGTGTCAGAAAATTAGTGAACTCTAGGAGGGTCTAGAGGGCTAAGGGGTGGGAAGGCAGGGTAAGAGGACAGCTTAGGAAAAAAATGACAAAACGCAATATGTTCTCAGAGCAATGTATCTTCATTGCATCTTCCTAGTTTAGTCATTAAAAATGAATTTATGTGTGTACCTGTGCATGTGTGCACGCAGGTGTGTGTAACCATTTGTGTTCAGGTGTTCTCAGAGAGCAGAAGAGGCCTTCAGATGCCCTGGAGCTGGAGTTACAGGTGGTTGGTGGGTTATGAGCTGCTGGGTGCTGGGAACAAAACCAGGTCCTCTGGAAGAGCAGCAAGCTCTCTTAACCCCTGAGCTTATTTTGCCAGCCCTTTATTTAATAATTTTAATAAGTATATGTAATTTCTCAAACTTATTTTCATTTGATAAATGAGGAGAGGCCAAGAGAGGAGTAGCTGCCTCTAAGTTACCTATGGAACTGAGGTACCTAAGTTACCTATGGTTCACTTCTCTGCTGTCATGCTTAACGTGCATATCCATGGCATCTAGAGGATGGCTGTAGAATATTTGTCTATATCCATGAATACATATAGAGTTTATGGAGTGTCTGCCTGCGAAGTTTTCTTCAATGAAGTCATGCTTGAAAAGTGGTGAGAAGGAAACTGGCCAGCCCCAAACTTGACAGCTTCTTGTGGGCTTGGTATCATGTATATTATACCCAAAAAGATGGTTCTACCTCAAAAATTATGCTGCCAGTGAGTTCTTTTTTTCTCGTAGAATTGGATAAAGGATGTATGAGCAGAAGGGTCCCTTTAGGCCACAGCCACCAAAATAGCCAAGGTTTATTTTCCTCAAGTTCTAGTTGACAAGAAGAGGGAAATTTCGGCATCTTTAAGAAATCCAAACACAGAGAGACAGCCCCCTCCCTGACATCCAGACACACAGAGTACACACCTTTCCTCACTTCCTGTACAGAGCGACCACCCTCCCTCAGAGAAAGTCAGCTGATAAAGATATGAATAATTTGCATTGATATGAATCTTGGTTTACTGATACTAATTTAAGGTCAATCTTGTTATATGTATATTTCTGCTTTTGATTAAGGTATTGTGATTGTGTAGTTCATTTAAAAATGTAATGTATAATTAGGAAATATAGGTTGTTAATGGATAATCATCGATAATAGTCAAGCTTATGGTCATGTTAGTTAGATTCTCTAGATATATAGAGATATATTTCAGTTAGATAGGCATTCTTCATATCTTTCAAAGACTATAGAATATGGCATTTAAAATGTTATAATAACTTAGGGCTTTTTATGACAATGAGACACGTCTGCTCCTGGCAGCACCAATCTACTTCAAGAGAAAGATGGACATTGAAGAGGCTCCTTATGGAGTTGGTTAGCCATTTGGGCAAGAAACTGCTCTTGCCTGGACTGTTGCATAAACTGGACATGAAGAACCTGTAGAGAGAGGACTGCTGAACTTGTCAAAAGGTGAGATGATCCTTCGGGGTTCCTGATTCATAAAAGAGTCTGTGAGACATTCTGTAGGATACAGAAGAAAGTGACTGAACTGTCTTTGGAATTTCCTGCTTCATGGAAATGTCTGCTAAATACTATGGATCTGTAGGCTGAAGCTGGATGCCCCAATGGTACAAAATTACTTTGATGACTGTCCAGGCAACAAGATGTCTCTGTCATTTCTAGAGTTTTGGAAGCTGCTTAAAATGTATTTCATGTTTACTTAGATAATATTATATCCTTCTGAAGTCTTTGATAGAGTTGAAGAATAGATAGGTAGTTATAGTTTTCCTTTGTTATGATAAAAGATAAAATAGATCTAAATATTGTAACTGTAGTTCTTATTTGATACCTGTTTTGTTATATGTAATTTTACTATGTTAAAGTGAAAGCCTTTCTTTTTTTGTTTAAACAAAAAAGGGGAAATGGTGTAGGAGGTCCTTCTGTATTTGTATTGCTTTCATTGGTTGAATGAAGAAACTGCCTTGGCCTTTTGATAGGGCAGAATTTAGATAGGTGGAGTAGACCAAACAGGATCCTGGGAAGAAGGGCAATGTGGCAGATGCCATGAATCTCCTGCCTGAGACAGACATAAGTTAGAATCTTGCCAGTAAGTCATAGTCATGTGGTGATATACAGATTTAATAGAAATGGGTTAATCAAGATGTGAGAATTAGCCAATAAGAGGCTAGAGCTAATGAGCCAGGCA
This sequence comes from Microtus ochrogaster, assembly GCF_000317375.1. Taxonomy (NCBI): domain Eukaryota; kingdom Metazoa; phylum Chordata; class Mammalia; order Rodentia; family Cricetidae; genus Microtus; species Microtus ochrogaster. The sequence continues at coordinate 9,275,338 of NW_004949097.1, read as the reverse complement.
GTGTTTAAATGAATACAGTTTCTGTGTGATTATTTCGGGTATAAGCTAGCTGGGCGGCAGAACACAGCCCGCCACTCCACTTATTACAGTCAGCCTCTGCTGTAAGAGACATAGTGTAAAGAAGATCAAATACATGTGCATAGGGCCAAAAAAATAGAAAAATGGACATTCTCGTGACTTTATAACTTCATTTCCACTTACTGGTTATGGTTCTCTACCCAGCACACGCATGCATTCAGTGTGCTTATAACCTCTAAAGACAGGAGCCCATCCCCCCTCCAATCTTTCTGAGTTTGTTGAGAGTCTCAAACTATATCCAAGGCTAGCCTGAAATTTACTCTGCAGCTCACGATGGCTTCATCTTTCAACCATCCTCCCAAATTAGCCTCCCAGGTTCTAGGCTGACCCATGTTCAACTGTGAGAGTTCTTAAGTAAACCATATTGTCATGAGAGCAGAGCACAATGGCACATGTGTACGGGGATGCCAAGATGAAACCCCTGCTTTATATGTTATCCTGAAAACCCAATGAAGAGAAAAAGAGTAGATAAGCGTGCCTGTTTATAGGAATACAGCATCTGAAACATTTTAAAATTTAAATCAATGTTTTTATTTTGGGTTAGAAATAGTAGATAAGTTTATTTAAATAAATGGATTTGGTTTCTCAAAATGTAACATTTTAGGTAAAATATTTAGGAAACAAATACAAATCAAGTATATTAGAAAAATACACTAGCAATTGAGTAAGCTGACTGTATTTTTATAATTGTGCATGTGTATGTGTGAATCTTTTTGTGTGTGCATGTGTGTGTGAGGTATGTGTATATGTGTGTCTGGTGTGTGTCCGCATGTGTGTAAGTATAGAAACCAGAAGCAGCTGTCAGGCATGTCTTTCTCACACTCTGCTTTAGTCCCTTAACACGGGATCTCTTCCTTGAACCTGAAGTTTTGGCAAGCCCCTTGTCTTTGCCTGCCATGGTCTGGGCGATCAGCATGTAAGACTCTGCCTAGCTGATTTTCGCTGTTGTTTTTGTTTGTTTCACATGGGCACTGGAGATTAGATGGTGAGTTATGGGCTAGGATTTCCTTCTATATCAGTGGTTCTCAACCAGAGTCAAGTATCTGATATCCTGCCTGTCAGATATTTTCATTATGATTCATAACACCAGCAAAATTACAGTTATGAAGTAGCAACAAAAATAATGTTATGGTTGAGCGTCACCACAACATGAGGAACTGTATTTAAGGGTCTTAGTGCGAGGGTGGTTGAGATCCACTTCTCTAGATGCTGATTCCGGGCTGTGACCAAGTCAGGATTTGACTCAGCCCTGTTGGAATCCAAATCTTTGGCTTTACCTGTTTATGTGGCCTTACCTTTCCCCTCTGATTAATACTCTCTAAAATGATAGGGTGCAATAAAGTCTCTCCTGTTATAATAAGATCTGGGGAAGCTCATTGAATTTTACATGTAGAAATAGATGAATACTTTACCAATGCAACCCAAGAAAGCCTGATGAGGAAGTTGAGGCAGCAATAGTCTTTCCTGTAAACCCAACTGTCTCTAAGGACGTCTCTGAACAAAATGATTGGACCAGCGCTCAAGGTCATAGCAGCAGGAGAAATACTGTGTGGATTGGGTTAATGAATGTATTTTTTAAAGGGGTCTTGAAGAGGCCTTGGCCTTGTGATTTCTGCAAAACTTTTCAAACTTTATTGTCTATATCAAAGCGAGAATAGACTTAACTGATAGCCACCCTTCATTGCTGCCATAATTGGCAACAATTCCAGTCAAAGGTCTCTTTGTTGTCAGTGAAACTTGCGATTTTCCTGCCTCAACCACCAAAGGGCTAGGCACCCCATCATCAGTCAGAGGTGCCAAACATGACAGAAAATCTTCAGCATTAAGAAACTGGTTAAATTGTGAATGGCTATTGCAGTTGAATAACCTGATGGTATAATGAAATGGAAAGAGACCCAGCATACACTGTTAAGCCTTCAAGGCAGAATGCACAAGGGCTGGGGGACCACAGGGAGTCAAGATTGAATATTAACATTTTTCTCAACAGAAATAAAAGGAACTTTTCAGAACCCCTGTGGAACTTTTTTGCCCCATAGAATCCTGGGTTTATCTTTTTCTAACTACCCTCCAAAGGGTTCTCTAATTTTGTTTGAGCTCCAGAAGGAAAAGGGGATTTTCTCAGTGACAGTCAAAAAGTCCCCTAAAACACGAATATTCCTGTACTTTTTTGAGTAGCTTTGGTCTGATCACGAGCAGCACTCTCTGAGTCACCGAGTCTGCTGTAGTCTTGCAGTTCTAGAGAAGCCCATGCAAACCACATCTGTCCTCCAGATGAGCTTCATCTGGCTGCTACCGTGTGGAAAGACCATGTGAAGCACCTGCCAACATTTTGTGTATATCTGTACCTGACCATGTTTGTGTGAATGTATAGTTCTTTGGGTGCTTTACATCTTGGTGTGTGCATTGAGGGGCAGTGATTGAGTGAACCCATGTGTCCTGTGGAGACTAGAACAGAACACCCAATGTCTTCTGCTCCTCTCTCTCGTTACCTTGAGACAAGAGTGGCTCCCTGAACCCAAAGCTAGCCAGGTCAGTAACCTCTCAAGACCCAGCTGTCTGCAGCTCCCATGTTGGAGGTACATACAGTTGCATTCAACTGTCTACATGAGTGCCAGGGATTTGAACTCAGGTCCCCATGTATGCCTAGGAAGTGTTAGTCACTTTTTCTATGACCAAATACTTGTGATGAAGCAATTTAACAGGGAGTGTTGTCTGGGTTTACAGTTTGAGAGAGTAGCCGTCATGGTGGGTGGGGGTAACCATTGTGGCAGGAGCGTGAGGCCGCTAGTTATAGAAATAGCCAGGAAGCAGAGAGCAGTGAAACCCTGCATTCTTCTCATGCTCCCCTTTTATTCAGCTGGAGACCATAGGTCATAGATCTGTGCAGTCTGAGGAGGTGAGTCTTCCCTCCTAGTCAACTTTTTCTGAAACACACACATACACAGACAGACAGATACACACAGATAGACACACACAGACACACACAGAGACATACACACATATACATACACACAGACATGCACATACATTCACTCACACAGACAGAGAGAAAGGCAGAGACAGACAGACACAGAGAGACAGAGGGAGGTGTGTTTCCATTGTTAATGGGTAGCACACCAGAGATGGCTACTCAGACACAGTTTATAACCAGTTGGAAGTCTTTATTCCAGCCAGGTGTGACTACACCACAGTGTAGTTGGGAGACCTAGGTGTGGCCAAAGTCCAGAACAGAGTGGTTTTTAAAGACAGGCATCTTGCTTGACACCTGCTGGGACACTTCTGTTTGAAGCAAGCCGTTTGACAGAGGCTAAGATAAGCGGTTAGCTGGAGGAAGTTTTACACAAACAGGTAGGAAGGAACTAAGAGGAACTTAAGAGGAACTAAGATCAGTTAGCATAACCTGACCTTTGGTTCCTAGAACAGAATTGGCTAATTTTCCATGGGATTCTCCATCAAAGAGATCAAATTCTAGTTGTCCCAGACATGTTCTCAGCAAAAATACAATATGGGGAACTTCTGGACTGTGAAGTCCCATCATTCCATAGATGGAGACCTCTGGTCTGTGAATTCCCATCATGTCATGGATGAGGACCTCTGGACTGTCCTGTCCCATAAAGCATTGGATGGGGACCTCTGGACTGTGAAGTCCCATCATGCCATGGATGGGGACTTCTGGACTGTCTAGTCCATCATGCCATGGATGGGGACCTCTGGACTGTCCTGTCCCATAAAGCATTGGATGGGGACCTCTGGACTGTGAAGTCCCATCATGCCATGGATGGGGACCTCTGGTCTGTGAATTCCCATCATGCCATGGATGGGGACCTCTGGACTGTTCCATCATGTCATGGATGGGAACCTCTGAACTGTGTAGTCCGTCATGCCATGGATGGGGACTTCTGGACTGTCTAGCCTGTCATGACATGGACATCTAAATTTATTCCAGTTGACAGTGATGTGTGTGAGGGGTTGAGAGCATTTGATTGATTTTATACAAGAATATTATGGGACACTTCCAATTTCCCAGCTCTCCCCAGAGGTCCTTGAATGGGTGGGAGCGAGACTGCACTAGCAACTTTTCTATTGCTGATAGAAGACTCTGCCCAGAGGGACTCAGAAAGAAAATGGCTCATTTCGGCTCACAACTCTCAAGTCACACTCTGCAACTGTGGGAATTCAGGTCAGGCACTCAGTCAGGAGCCTGGAGATAGGATCTGAAACAGAGGTACTGGAGAATGTTGCTAACTGGGTCGATCCCCATGTCTTGTTCAGCCTGGTTTCTTATAGCACCCAGGACCACCAGCCCAGGGGTGGCATCACCTACAATAGGCTAGGCCTTTCTGCATCAAACATCCTTAAAAAAAAAAAAAAAAAAACACCCCACAGGCTTACCTATAGCCTTTTCTTATGTGTGCATTTTCTCAATTCAGGCTCCTTTCAGATGACTCCATGAGTCATCTTGTTTCCAGATAATGTAAAACTAGTCAAAACTAGTCAGCCCAGGTTCCAAAAACATACATTGTAAGTATGGGTGTTGGGGAGTCCAATTTATGGTGACCACGTTATGAAAAATGGAGAGAAGGTGGCTACGAGGCACAATGAAGTCAATCAGATAATTTTAGGTGGGAAGCTTAGAGGCCACGTAAGTTATTGGAAACTTATCAAGGGGCTCCTCGTCATACTTTGGGAAGCCGAGCTAGGAATAAAGGGTGGTCAGGAGTCACCTCGCTCCCTTTGATGCTCTTCAGAGTGGGGAAAATGCAGGCAGCATTATTCCTAAAGAATATCTGATGCTTTATGTCCTGGTTGTTTAATAGATCAATCAATCTTGCTTTCTTTTCTCAATGCAAATATTTAACTCATTAGCTGATCTTAGACTGTTAGTTCACGTCTCTAATCAGTGAAATTGGATTAACAATTTAGCAATCCACTGCATTACTGACTAATATGCAATGTTTATAGCTGAAGACAGCGTGGAGGTTTTCATTCATGTAACCTTTTAATGGAACAAACACTAAGTCAGAGGTCAGAATTTTTGACCTGGCCCTTTGCACAGCGCTCAGTAGCTGGGTGCTTGACAATAAATTCTTGTCAAATATCCTTAGTTGAATTTTGCTTGATGTTTGTAGTTCTTGATTTGGGGGACATGGGAGGAAGGAGAACTATTGTGTTCCTTTTGGTGGCTAGGTCACTTCCAGAAATAAGTGAGAGAACAGGAAATCAGTGACAGGCATCGGCTCTGCTGTCAGCAGCGCCCTCCTGCTGACATTTTGGTGGTGGTTTTGCTGTGTGCTGGGGGTGGTTTCCATGAACTGCCTTGTTTGGAAACATCAACAGAGGCTTCTGGTTTGAGACAAAATAACAGACAGTAAACCCAAAACTTTCCAAAGTGCGAGAGAAATGGTTTTATCCGACTCCATATAGATTTGCAAGCCAATGCACACAGCTCTGACTCATTGAGCATAAATAAATTCTAACTGGCATCTACTGTGTTGCACCATCAAGTGTTCCTTGGGCATGTGAGCACATCCTATCTGGCATGGTACCTACAGATCTGAAGGGTGAAAACAATCCCATGGGGGAGGTGGGGGAGGTGATGAAGGAAGGAAAACAGAGCAGGACAGGGGTGCTGCAGCACCTTCCACCAAGGTAGGGAGGCACATTCAGGTTGTGTTTGAGGAAGCAGACGTACACAAAAGGAGCGGAGGGGATGCTGGATATCTGCCTAGTTAATCTGGGGGCACAAAAAAAAAAAACAAGTAGAAAGTTCATGGTGGTGGTGGGTTCTGGATACCTTGGTAAGATCTGTGTCTGAGGGAACATGGTGGAACATTTAGTTTAAGAAAGACTAATTTGCACCAGGCTTCATTTTGGAAAAATTAGAATATGATTGACTATGTACCATGGGGACGAACTAGAGACCATCTATATGTAACCAGTAACTGAGTGTGTGTGTGTGTGTGTGTGTGTGTGTGTGTGTGTGCACTCATGTGTGCTCTTAATTACACAGAGGGGAAGAATTCAAGAACCTCTGTAGCAGTGGGTGTTAGGACGATTTGAAAAGAGAAGAAACACGGAAACCAACTCAAGATCTCTAGTCTATCATACCAAGGGCCTGTTGATTCACACACAATTTGAATAGGGGCTATTGGCCACTTTGTGTCAGATATGACTCCTTAGTCCTCAGAGCTTATGGAGCGGGCACCAGTGTACCCACAGAACCGTGGCTCAATAGAGTAGGAGGGGAAACACTGAAGCTGGGAGTTGGTTGAAGGCTGATGGGGTTCAGAAGAAAGCCTCACTAATACAGTGGTTCTTACCCTTCCTAATGCAGAGACCCTTAATACCGTTCCTCATGTTGTGGTGACCCCAACCCTAAAATTATATTTATTGCTACTTCATAACTGTAATTTTGCTACTTTTATGAATCATAATGCAAATAGTTTTGTTGGACTAATGGCGCCCTGACCCACAGGTTGAGAACCGCTGTACTAACAGGAAGGTGTTGCTCCCTAGGCCGTTCCCAGTGAAGGATGGGCAAGCACAGGGCCTAGTGATGATGGGAGCGTCAGTCCTTCCTTCTTTCAGTCCCACCATGGAGGAGACTTTCTGCTGCTTTGAAATGTTATGTGTCCTTATATCTCCTTACACCACGGGGAGAACAACAGCTCCAGTAAATTCTGATGAATTCTAAAATGGAGCCACACAGAGACATGGTGTAAGGTACAGTCTCTGTCTTTGCTTTGGCACTCTGCAGGCAGAAATGACACCAGCAATAAATAATTAATTGGGCAGTGCCTAAGAGATGATCCATAAGTCTTCTAAATGGTCACATGGAGTCATACCATATGGGGTTGTGCCCTCAGCTAAAAGACTGTATGCAAAATATGCAAAATTTCATAGCGTTACTTTTTATAGTGGTTTTAACAACACATTTTAATAAACAAAAGTACCAGTTTGTGGCTGCCTTGCAAGCAAGAGGTCCTGAGTTCAATCCCAAGCACCCATGTCAAAAACCTTGTATGCCATTTACTTATAATTCCAGTACTGGGGATGTAGAGGCAGGAGGGTCCCTCCAGTCTAGCCAGCTCTGCAAGGCTCAGGTTCAGTGAGAGACCCTGTTTCTAAAAGATGAGGTCGAGAGTGATTGAGGATGATACCCCGCTTTGAGTTCTGCCCCCCAACACAGAGAATGCTCAGTATATAAATATTCACATGATTCAATTCCCAGTTTCACATGTTCTATAGAAAACATACTACTGACTTACCTTTCTCAAATCATAATGATGTTAGTAGAGAGGGGATACCAACCTCGGCATCGAAGTTCTAGGGAAATCGTTCTCACACAACTGCCACTTTTAAATGCTTTTGAATGAAGAGATCTACAAGTGTTGTACAGTCGGTACTTACATAGCCCTAGAGAAAGCTTGGGATAATCTTTTCAACAGAATTCAGTAACTAAATATCTGTCATAAGAAGCATTGTCCTTTCAATAAACAAACTAATTACTAGATATTGTTCTTCACACACATGCTCCCGCATGAAAAGGAAGAATGCTGCTGGAAATTTAATTTGGACCCCCAAGGGCCTCGTCAAATGATGGGAAGGGCAAACGCATTCCGGTTTACCTCTTGGAAAGAGCTGGGGCTTCTTTGACTTAACGGCATCTCTGTTTTGCTTGGCCAGAGGGTATCCTGCTTGTTAGGGATTTTATTACTGGGAAACTGTTCATCTTTAGTTGACGAAATGAAGCCATTGAGCCAGAGACACAGTTATATGCATCTGAGGGATATTGGTGGAGGGTTGGGACTTAATTGGTGTGTTGCTTCCAATATAATTAGGTCCTTGAACAGGGCAATGCAATTAAATATGTTGAGGAGGGCATAATCAGATGGGTGGATGATAGTGTAATTACATTCATAAGAGGGGGGCTATAATTAGACTTGAAGAAGGGACGGGGTGTGTTTAGACGCTTAGGTTGAGGGTATAATTAACATATGTGCAAGAAATTAAATTATGTGTGTGAGTGAAGTATAATTAAGTGTGGGCATTCAACTCCAGTGGTCGGTGAGGGGAAAGAGAAAGGATTGGGCTGGATGCAGGGAGGGCTGCGTTGATGTCCTTATGGTCAAAAACTTGAAATCTTCATCAAGAAAAGTGGGCATATGTTTTGACATGGCGACTAATAGCAGTTGGCATGGTGCTGCCAATCTTTGGGGTCATTTAAAAGGTTAGCAATGCAAAACGTCTACTTGTCTGATATGGTTTAAGCTCCATACTTAATACTGGTAGTCACTCTTTCTAAAGTCTCATTTGATGGCTAAGAGATATGTTTTTCTGGCTTTAACCTTTAACATGTAAGGGAGCCTTCTTCTCTGTTACCGCCAAGGAGAAAAAGGTTGGAGGGAGACGGTGTGAACAAACAAATAATCATAAAACCTCATTGCTCCCACTGACAACAAAAGCATGAACCCTTCCTTCTGGTTTTATCCCCTTTGCATTGTCAAGTGAGAAAATTTGCATCAACTCTTAGCTCAGAGAGTACAACCTGAAGTTACACTCATAATGAAATCAGCAAATCTTAGCTATGGTAGCTCTGTTATTTTGAACTTTGAAAATAGCATTTGTTCCTAAATGGTTATGGTATCCACCCTACAAAAGAGCAACAAAGCAGAAGGTGTAAACCAGGGCTAGCAAGGGGGACTAGAAAGTGGGGGAGGAAGCTGGCAGAAGAGCCAGTGGCAGGCAAAACTCATCCAGGGTACTGAAGACCATCACACTGAAGCAGGAGAGTACAGTGAGGATTCTAATGATCAGATATGCCCTGTATTGACCGTAAAACCATGGGAGTCAGGTCTGGCATCACACCTGCTATCCTAGCAATTTGGGAGGCAGAAGCAGGAGGATCAGAAGTGCAAAGCCAGCCTCAGCTACGTCATGAGTTGAAGGCTGGCCTGGGTCACATAGTGGACCCTGTCTTAGCAGAATTATGCTAAGAACGAGCAAAGAAAAAGGAAAACCAACCTGAAAGCAATGGAAACAACACACAAAATAACTTGATGTTTTTTGTTTTATGTGAATTTTTTTCTGTTGTTGTTGTTTCCCAAGATGAGTTTTCTCTATAACAGCCCTGGCTATCCTGGAACTCGCTCTTCAGACCAGGCTGGCCTCAGACTCACAGAGATCTGCTTGCCTCTGCCTGCCAAGTGCTGGGATTAAAGGTGTGTATCACCACTGCCTGGCCATACTCCATGCTTTTATTGTGGATTTTTTGTTTTGTGTTGGCACTCTTGGTCCCATGGAGTATAGTGATATGGAGGCATAAACCAAATAACCCTTTCCTTCCCACCCTCTGAGGGTCACGGTGTTTCAGCACAGCAGCAGTGACTCTAGCTAGGACACTCACTCTAGACAATGGTTATGTCTAAGATGGGTGAGTGGGCACACTGATCTCTTCATACCAGGAACTGAGGTCATAGCATTGGCTCTACACTTGGCTGGGGAGACAGCCCAAGGGACGGAGGAAGAGTGGAGGCATCTGACTTTGTGACTGACTCTGATTGGCATTTCTTCATTCTTTTAATTAGAAAACCATTCAGGGGTGTTCTGGTACTGTTTGCATAAGGCACAAGCCCCCAGGCTTCAGTTTTCAGATGCTGATGAATTTTTTTCACAAGTCATTGTATTGGCCAAGAATATTTTCACAGTTGGCTGTTGGAGTTGGTGGCTGACAAAGTTCTTCTAGCTTTCAGGGATGGCAAGATTGTTCAACAGTTAAAGGCGCTTGCTATGCAAGCCTGGTGGCCAAAGTCTGGTTCCTAACCGTAACCTAAATGTGGAAGGAGAGAAAGTGCTCTACAGAGTTGCCCTTTGACCTCCATAATGGCGCTGTCACTTTTGTGCCCACAACACATACACAATAAAACAGATAGTTAAAAAAAAAATGTCTTCTAGCCTTCAAAAATACTTCACTATCATTCGTGGTGCAGAGCACCCAAGAGTCTAATTTCCACTTGCTTTCACATATTAGCTTTCTGAATGCTATCTAATAGATGAGAAACCCCGGCCTCTTACTTCCGTACTCCGCATGGACCCAGCATGTTGTTGACGCCTGGTTTGCATTCTGCTAGACACAAGCCATAGGAACAGGGCACACCCCAGCTTTCCTAGCAGCTCTCTACCCATAACAGATGCTTATCAAATGGCTGTTGAGTGAACATAGAAGTTGGTCACTAGCACTAAAACAAGGCTCAGAGGTGAGGTGTGGAAGATAAGGCGGGGGGGGGGGGGCTCTCAGATGACCAGCTTTACAAACCACCTTCCTTTTAACGAGGGTGATAGGATTTGTTCTTTAGGTCTGAAGATTAATTGATTCGTCTGCTGCATCAAAAGGAAACCACAGTGAATTAAATGACCATGCTCCTCTAGGCTCTGCGGTTTGGACACTCCATCATCTCCAGGCAGTGGTACTGTTAGCTGGGGCAGCCTAGCTGGAGGAAGAGCATCATCCTGAGGTCCGCTTTGTGTGTCCACAGCCTCTCCCCACTTTCTGTTTCCCGTCTCAGCTTCACACTTGTGTTTGAAGATTCCTACTCCTGCTGCCACGCCTCCCCACCACACTGGACTCTTATCCCTATGGAGCCACAACCCCAAATAAATTCTTTCTTCCATAAGTTGCTTTTGGTCATGGTGTTTATCAAAGCAAAGCATTTAGGCTGCTCGGCCACCAATCCATGGAACACATGGAACCATCCTGTTTAGTATTTGATTGGACAGAGAAAGGTTCCAAAAGCTTCTCAACAAAAAAGCCTTCACATTTTAAATCTCATAGTTCTTTTTATGTGTTGTAGATACATCTTCAAAGAGACCAATGGTTTGAAAATCTGATTTTGCTAAAAAATCTATGTGAATCCTCTAAACTAAAGTGATCTCACACAAAGATGTGGTATACGTGGTCGTGTTTTAGTAATACGCCGAGCGTCTTATTTACTGTTGCCTTGCTGGAAGAAAATACCCTGAAAAATATCTTAAGAGAAAAGTAGGGGTTTTGGGCCTGCATTTCCAGGGGGACACAGTCCACCATTGCAGGAACACAATGGCAGAGACAGGGAAGGTGCTGGTGGGAGCAAGGGCTGGCTCGTCACACCGAATCCATTCGTGCTCAGGGAACGAAGAGGAAGTAGATCTAAGCTATCCAGACTCAAGGCCCACTCCCAGTGACACACTTCCTCCAATGAGGCTCCACTTCTGAAAGGTTCCAAAAACTTCCCAAACTGCACTACCGGCTGGAGATCAGACTCGTGAGTCAACGGGAGGGCATTTCCATCCAAATCCCCACAGCAAGGCCCCATGAAGGAATATAACTTTGTGTATAGCGATGTTGATTTTTATATAAATAAATGTATTGTAGTGTACAAATCATATATGGTGGTGTTCAATGACCTCACCTTCCTTAACTCTGAGTAGGGCATTCTTATCACACTTGCTTTCCTATGGGGCACTGAGAAGTTGAGGTGCCTGGGAAATGGGACTCTAAATCAGATGACCTTATCTCTGGGTTTCATCCAGCTAATGTTCTAATCAATCCTTTCACTTACAGTAATACTTTTTATTAATATGAGCAGGGGTGTGGCAGCTTGCTACCATACGTGGCCACAGCAATATGCAAGGAGATACATCAGAAAACAGCATGGAAGGCCTTCCTAGAGACACACCCTTAAAATCCTAAGAGTCACATGATTTGTCTCATGTATAGTATGCTAGAAGGAGATCCCTTAATATTCTGGGCAGCCCCAACTGTTGCCCAGCACCCTGGACCTAAACTAGACAAAGATATCATTACCCCATTATTATTAGGTAGATAACACCCATAGGTTTTTCTCGTTGAAAGCTTTGGTGTAGTGTTATCATTCGCTGGTATGTTAGCGTTGCCAGCAGAGTGTTCTCAGGCACTTGAGAGCATTCATTGAAATGAAGTGAGATGAATTTCCTCTGTGAGTTCAGCAGTTAAGAAAATGAAGGAGCAAGCAAATGCCAGGTAAAAGTCAGCTCACTCTGCTTTTCCTAAGTCCTCAAGTTGTGCTTTGGACTTTGGGGTGATGCTAAGGGTATAGACATCAATTCCTTAAATTTTTCTGCTAATAAAATGGTTCTTTATTGTTAAGACCAAGTTAGACAGTTTAACAAATTGCCCCTTGTTTTGTCCATGGAAGCACTGGAAATCTAGAATTGCCAAGGTGTAGACAAGTCCATGAACTCTGGTGGGGAAGACAAGGAATAGAAACAGGCTGGGAGTTCAGTGGGTTGCTCTTCCCGGGTCGCAGATGTCCCACAGCATCCTGCACAGTATGGCCTCCCTGCGGAGGGAGGGAACAGAGCATAGGGGTTTGTGACGTCTGCTCCCCTGTCCCATAACCTGGTGATTGGGACTTAGAGGCTCAGCTGCTTTCCAGCACCGTGTCTGCGTGCATGCCTCCATGTCCCACCATGTTGATAATGGATTGAATCTCTGAACTCTTAAGCCAGTCACTCCAGTTGAATGTTTTACTTGATAAGAGTTGCCGTGGTTATGGTGTCTCTTTACAGCAATAGAAATCCTAACTAAGACACTCTTCGTTTTTTTTACCTCACACAGACAAGTTCCTGACTGTGTGCTTAGTCACACACCTGACGAGGCCACTTGGACATCTGAAGGTCACAGCACCCTTGATGTTCTCAATGCTGACTTCTTAATCAGTCCCCGTCCACACTCCTACTGTGGTCTATAGCCCAGGAAGCAGCTGGTCATCTGTTGAAAACCAAACTCTTGGCGCCATTCCCTATCCCTCTCTTTTTCTCTCTTCTCTCTCCTTCCTTTCTTTCTGCACACCAGCAAATCCGTTCAGCACTTGCTCCCGATCCTTCCATAATCTGACCTCTTTGCCTTCTCCTCTCCCTGTTCCAGCTCACTAAAGTCCCTGGTCAGGAATATGGCGCCAGACTCCTCCCTGGCCCCTTTTCCTGCCCAGACTCTCCTCAGCTTGTCACTGCAGCGTGGGTCATGATGCCACCTCCTGCCCATTTCCGTTGACTTGGGTCTCATCTTAGAATAAAAATCACTGTTTTTATGGCTCCCTACATGGCCTTCACCTCGCTTCCCACACGTTCTTACTAGTCTTTATCTCTCTCTCTCTCTCTCTCTCCTGACCCATCTGCAGACAAAAGCGGCTCTTGACCCCCATCTCACCCCAGGAATGCTCCCTCCTCAAGGTGTTTGTGCCAGTGGGCTCTGCACATCCCTAAGTTCCCACATTCTCAGCTCCTCCAGGATCTGCTCAAGGGTTTCCTATGCACGGTGGTTGATCACCCGCTGACCTCTGCAGCTACTCTCAGAAGTGTGTCCGGACCCTCTTATGCCTATGCCCTGTTTCTCTCCACGGACCACCTCACCATCTGCCCCACCGTTCATTCCCCTGCATTCCTTTACCCTTCTCTGTTATAGAGTGTGAGTGCCCAGGAAACACGGGTTTTGCTTTGTCCCTACCCCTCACATGTCACAAAAAACATTGTGGAATATACAAACAAGCCGACATGAGCGTCAGTCCCCAGCTTTCCATCTCACCAATGGGAGATATTGCTGTGTTTTGAGTGTTGATTCCAAATCTTCTTTTTAGGAATGACTAAGAAAAATATGCATTGCTCTAAACCAAGCTGCTTTCCCTTGCCCGTCTCCCCTCATGCACCTCACTCGGGAGCAGTTTACTGGGCTGATCTCTGCTGTGGAAATGCAGTTCTTTTCTCCCAGTAGAAAACTGCTTAGACATTACACTCCAAACACCACATATTTATCACCAATATTTACATAGCTCTGGCTGTTCATTTTACCACTAGAAATCAAGAGAATAAAATCTTCTCACATTGGACTAAGTGCCTCCTTCAGCTACCAATGAAAGCAGAGACTCTTGGGAATTTTTTTCCTGGCTGAGTTATTACTTCATGCCTAGGCAGGAGCCTTTTATTGTATATTCATGAGCTAATTCCATTTTGTCTTTGGTATAGTCCGTATCATTTGCGTGGATCTCATGCAAATGGATCACATGCAAATGACATGACCTATCAATCTGGCTGTTTTCTAGACCAGTTATGTGTCTATTCTAGGTCTTTCCCCCCAAGTACTCCGAAGACTGTGTTCTGTTCCAGCAGCTTCAAGGAGCCTGGGTACCCGGCAGTTCTTGCTGACCCAGCTACAAGAGGCCAAATGATTCACTTCACGTTCAGGGACTATTACTGGGTTTCCATATTCCCTGGCTCTATAAATAGCGCTCCAGGGAGCACTCAGCCACACAGAACATTTTCTTTGTAGTCTAGCTCGATATTTGCAGAAGAAAGTCACATGCTGTCTGCTTTGACACAAGTCACCTGTCCCTTAATGGCTCCCAAGTTCTAAACAGAGCCACCCAGAGTGTTCTGCTCACAACAGCGTGTTTTCTTCCAGCAAACACTGTCGCCCTTGTTTGTACTGCGTCCCCTGCCTGGCAGGATCCTGAGTATTCGTGTGTGTGTGTGTGTGTGTGTGTGTGTGTGTGTGTGTGTGTGCATGCCTGAGGGCCAAAGGTCAGCACCGGGTGTCTCTTTTAATTGCTTTATGTCTTGTTTATGGGGAAGGATCTTGCACCTAGCCTGGAGCTCATGAGTTGGATGGGCTACCTGGCCAGTGAGCTCCAGAATCTCCTTGTCTTCAATCCCCGCCCCATCCCACCCCCACCGCTGGGATTCAAGCACACACGGTCACATTCTGCTTTTTCATACAAGTTGTACAGCTCACGTTCAGGATTCACACTCGCTAGGCAAGCACTTGACTGCCTGAGCCATCTCCCTAGCCCTCTACTGATCCTTCAGGTGCTAAAGCTTTGTCTGAGGCCCGGGGGACAGTACTGCCTGCTCCTTTAGGGTGTCACATAGCAGTTGCTGAGGCTTCCACCTTGGTGAAGTCAGCAACTTCATGGTACAGTTTAGCTGGTGGCTGAAGTTCACACTCTTGCCCCTCCTTTCTCTCTTCGTACCCCACACTGGGAATCTTGCCGCCTCAGACTTCTGTGTCCTCGCTGTCTCCAGCAGTTAACAGAAGAAATACCCAGACGCTGTTGGGGAGTGGACGGCCCATGGTGTCTTTGCACTCACATGGAGAACAGAACTCATTTGGCTTTGTTTCCTGATTAAGGCCTTTAGAAGCAATCGTGTGTTTAGTTTGGACTTTTCTGTATTCCCTCGCAAACACCTTGTGCTGTATGCTCGACCAATTTGAGAAGAAACAAAACAAAACAAAGCAATAACTCCACTTCATTTAAATATATTCCAGGGACTTTTTGTTTGTTTGTTTTGCTTTACTCCCCACCCCCACCCCGTGCCCTTTTTTCACCCCTAAGAAACAGGCCAGATTGTTCCTCAGCAATTCAGTGACGTCCTCCTTCTTCCCAGGGTTCTTTTTGGCCCTGCCAAGTCTGCCTTCAAATTCCTCAGGTCTGCTGCTGTCAATAATGATTTCTGAGCGCTTGTGTGTCCTTTGCAGTGAAAACCCGCCTTGTTTTCTGTTGCTAGGCAACCCCCTTCCAGCTGCCATTGAAGAAATGCGCGGTGGTGGGAAACGGTGGGATTCTGAAGATGAGTGGCTGTGGCCGTGACATAGACGCAGCAGATTTTGTCATGCGGTAAGAGAGCACCCACAGCGTGGCCTCTGAGTCTTCTCTTTTGTCCCACCCTTCCATAAGCCCCCGGCCTTTCAAACCTAGTGGCTTGCAATTAATCTCCTGTCCCCTGTCTTTAGTTTCTCTTCAAGCCCATAGACAAGCGAGGTTATGAGTGCCCTAAAGGGAGCAAGGGAACTTTCCCCCAAGGCATCTCAAAGCTGAGAAGGCTGGGCAGCAACAGAGGTAGCTCTGCTGCTCATGAGGGCAGCAGGGAGGAGAGCGAGGGCTAGGATCTTCCCTGAGATTGTCTACTTGGGTGATTAAAGCCTTGCAAACTGCTCTTTCCTCAGGGCTGACTCCACATGAATAAACATTTTAGTCACTGTGAGGGTACCCTTCTCTTCTTAGCTTTCCCCAGAGGCATTTGAAAGCAGCGAGTGGGATCTAAAGATGGGGTTTTGGTCTGAGTTGTGACTTTGAATGTGGCAAGAAGGATCAGCGAGTAAATCACATCAGAAGGAATCTTGATCAAGGGACTGAGCAGCATGGGGAGGTGGGGACACAGACCTGAGTGGTGGCAAAGGACAAGAGACCCCCTTCAGGGCAGTGGTAAAGACTGCTAAGCCTGACCAAGGGAAGACACCACCCAACTGTAAGTCTGGGCAAATGCTGAGGAGGCCTGTAGAGCCCAGCTTATTGGAGACACAGTGTGGGAAAAGGAAAGCATGTCTCATTGAGGAAGCAAAAAGAACACTGAGAGGCTGGTGGAATCTTTCAGGTGAACCCCCAAATTTCAAGGATGTAGGAATGACTATGAACCAGAAACCCAAGGATTCTGGAACCAGACAGAGACTCAAGTTTGATTCCTGGCATCTACCTAAAAGGCTGGGTGCAGACCAGCAGCTTTACATGTACAACACACACACACAACACACACCACACACACTCACACACACACACACACACACACACACACACACACACTCACACACACACACACACTGGAGTCACATGTAGGGTGGGGGTGGTGCTCTATGAATTCTAATTCAACACGGAACTCTACATTATTTGAGTGTTTCGGGTGGAGCCATTTTCCTAGAGTTTGCCACATACCCTCTCAGAAGAGAGTTACTTTGCCACCAAGGCATGTTGTCTCCTTTGGTGAAACTTGTAGCAGTGGGGTGTGGGGTGTAGGTATGGACCTGGGGGTGCCTTCCGTCCCTGCCTTTCCTTCAAGAGTACTCTAATGTCATTTTCCACTGTAGGACGGTGTTTTCTTCTTGGCTGCTATTTATTTCATTTGACTTTATTTTTGCAACGTATACGAATATTGGGGAAAGGAGTGGACAGCTTTTCATTTAAGACCATGAGTGCAACACGCGATGCAGAAGAGGCCCTGGAGCCAAATCCTTTCCTTGTTCCACCGGAGGCTGAGGAACAAGGTTTAATAAACTCTAAAGCAGAGAAGCTTCACGAAGCAGCCTTCTCTACAGCTCCAGTTAGTGTGGCTCGGGTATCACGAGACACGGGAGAAGGTGTAGGAGAAATAAGAACATCACAGGAGTGGGATAAATCCCACAGAAGGCGGAGGCAGGTGAGGGTACAGGGAGCCTTAGTGATGTCAGGCACCTACTCCAGTCCCCGGGTTTCCACAGGAGGCTGAAAAGCTAATGAAGAACCTAGGGTTGGGAGAACATGCCAACTGCACGGTTGACCAGGCTGATGCACTACACTGTATTTCGTTACCTCTGCCTAGGCCGTTAGAGGAAGGATAAGGAGACATCCCTCAGTCGATTCTGATTTTATACATGCTTCTATGAATACTGTGTCATTGTCGTATTTACGTCCTATCCAAACCTGCAAGCTTCCCCGGATCACAGTTGAGGAGCTTCCTCTAAACGCTAAGTGAAGCAGTGTTAGCAGAGGTTGCAAGGCAGCAGCCTGGTCCAGCAGCTCCAGCAGGCTGCACGTAACCAAGTAGCTCCATGATTCTGTCCACCACTGACCCATCATTGTCTCAGCTCTCACCCTGACCCGCAAGCCAATTCTTAAGTCTTCCCTTAAATTGCTAGCCTGTTCACCCTGGAGGGTACATTCTTGCCCTCATAGATAACTATCCTCATCTGGGGTGGAGGTGGCCTGTCCTATGTGGTTTTATTTGCCTGGAACTTAAGGTGACTCAAGAGAAGGGCTAAGAACAGTAACATTTCTGCTTTAGCACCCGACGAGTGGGCACAAGATGGGAGGAGACACTAGTCTCTCCTCTTGCTCTCAGTTACCCTATAGCCCAAGGGGGAGTCAAGCTTTTTGGCAAAAACAGATTCTACTGCTGCTGGGTGTGTGTGTGTGTGTGTGTGTGTGTGTGTGTGTGTGTGTGTGGCTACCATTAGGAAGATGAATATTTTTAACCTCACATGTAAAAGAGCCAGCCTAAGCACCACGAGGGATTATCTTGTGGTGTCCCATTTATCCCAAATAAGCACGACTAGGTTGGCCTTTTACCCAACCTGCTGTTGATACCATCTATACAAGTTCAGAACTGTTGAGTACCTGGGGGATTAGACTGCACGTGGTCTGGGCAGTGGGGGGAAGGGGTCTTCACATAGTCTTGCCTGTACAGTGTACCCAGATTACAGCTGAAAATGTCTTCCAGGCATGTTCTTCAACCATCTCATAATGTTCTTTGCATAGACATTTTTTAAACATATCCTTCAAAATGTTAAAAACCAACTTCCCATTTTTCAAAGTGCACATTTATTCTTTAACCAAAAGAAGCACTTTAAAAAATAATCTCTGGGGCTCAGTGGGTAGGGTACTTGCATAAAAACTGGACTTGGTAGGACACACTTCTAGCTCCAGCACTCGAGAGGTGGATGAGAAGTTTAGGGTCATCCTTGGCTACATAGGGAATTGGAGACATTCCTGGCTACAGGAGACCCTGTCTCAGAACAATAACAAATTCTTGAATTCAGTTTCTCTAGGACATTTAGAAGGCAGGGGTAGTAATAGGTACACGCTGAAGACTATTGCATGTGTAAGGATTACACACTGAAGATGACTGCATGTGTACTGATTGCACGCTGAAGACGACCGTGTGTGTACTGATTACACACTGAAGATTGACTGAGTGTGTAATGATTACACGCTGAAGACAACTGAGCATGTAATGATTGCACACTGAAGACCGACTGCGTGTGTAACGATTACACGCTGAAGACGACCGTGTGTGTAATGATTACACGCTGAAGACGACCGTGTGGCTCAGAGCCACAGCATGGCAACAGTTTTGGAACCTTTCGGATTATGTGCAGAGGAATGTTCTGCATGCTTACACACACACACACGCACACACACACACACACACACACACAGTTTTTCCCGAGTGGCGTCTTCTGCTCACCACGTCCCTCTCTCATCTATCCCCCTCTTCTGCTCTTGGATCTCTTTCAGGATCACGAGCATCACTGTTTTGGAAACACTTTACGCAACTAATATCTCTCTCAATTGTACCAACAAGCAATAATGTGAAATTTGGGACACTTTATACAATTATGCCTTATTAGAAGCAATTTGGCTGTATTAAATGGGCCTTTTATGTAAATCCATGTAATTATAAATTTAGGAATTGAGGAGCTAAGCGCATAGTGCACTTTTCCTAAGGAAAGAGATGCAGGGAAGTGCCCCGGCTATCATGCCGGAAGAGTGTTTACAGACCAGAAGGCAGCCGGTTCACTATGTGTCAGTATATTCCAGCAAGCCGCATGTGAAGTCCGGCTTGTTATCAGCACCCCTCTGTTACCGGGGAAAACCAGTTCTGCAAATCTTATTGTTGTTTTGATTTGGATTTTTATTGGTTTGTTTATTGACTCTGTTTATTGATTGACAAAATTTTTCTTGAGATTTTACTCTGTGGTAGAAGATATAAATGGATCCAGTTATACGAAGCATGGAACACAGAAGAAGAAAAATATTTGTAGTTGAAAATTAATTCGCTATTGGCAAAACAGGTTACGAAGACTCTCTAGCAAAGTGCAGAACCTGTACTTGATTCTCAGATGTTAACAAGGGCAGTCGAGATCAAAGTGTCCTTAAGAGGCCTTTGTTTTATTTGGGAAGCCATCTTGTCTTTGCAAAGGTTAGTTAGACAGAGCAATCACTATCAGATCCACACTACCGCTTGATGGGAACTGGGTTTTGATGACTGAGTCCACCCTTCTGCACAACCCCCCAGGAAACCATATGGATATGGTGTCACCACGAGCTTGTAGATGCTTCCAGAGTAGACTTTGTGACCAGTTCCTCCCCAGATTCCTACGGTGACCACTGTTTGCTTTCAATGGATATTCAATAGCTGGCTGACCTGTGTGTGGTTACCAGAACATTCAGCTTTTGTATTACTCACAAGCAGATGAAAGGGAGAGTTTTAATCAACACGGAGACATTTCTGCCTGGATGGCCTGGTGTGGCAGGAGTCACGAGGCTTGTAAGAAAGAGAAGCTGACCACGGGAGCAGGTCAGCTAATAGGTGTGTAGGCAAGTTCAGCTCCTAGAGCACACTGGTAGGGAAAATTTAGCAGTTCACAGAGACTACAATATTTGTAAAACTCATCTTTATCTACAAATAAAGCATGCAAAATGGATGTGCTCTGATGTGGCAGGAGTCAAGTTGTATATGTGGTCGGAGAGGAGAGACTCAACTTTTAATACAAATGCGCAATTGGGTTCTTTCTGACAGGACGGTTTTGAACTTTGGCTGTATAAACATCAGAGACTGTTAGCAGAGTTCTCTTAGTTCTCACTATGACCCGGGAAGGCACACAAAGTTGTTATTCTAGTGTTCGGTCATGGAGGAACTATGGCTAGGGAACTGCAGGAACCTCCCGATGCCCCCAGGCAGGAAGTCACAGGTTTGGGTGTGACACAATTGTGTTTCCCACTGTGTCCACTCAAGGCATTGTGACCAAAGGAGACTGTAGGGCCCGGATGGAGTTTGGGGTTACAAGTGGGTTGATTGCTTTCTCTCATGAGAATACAGCACTGTTCAGACCAGGAAGATGGCTCAGCTGGTGAAGTACTAGCCACACAAGCTTGAGGATGTGAGTTCCACCCTCCTAGTGCCCCGTGAAAATAGCAAAAGCCAGGCATGGCGGCATGTGCTCATAATCCCAGTGCCGTGAAAGCGGAGGCAGGAGGATCCTGGAGCTCACTGGCCAGCTAGTGCAGCCAGGTCAGCGAGCTCCAGGTCCAGGGAGGGACAGGGATTGAGGAGGACACTCATTGTTGACTTCTGCTCTTCACATGTGTGCACACATGTAAGGATATGCACGTGTACAGTATATGCATGTGCGTGCACACGCGAGAGCATATCACACCACACACACACACACACACACTGGTACAGAATGCCACCATTCTTGTCATCACATTAACCCACTGACACCTTGGTCACATATACAAAAATCCTTCATGCATTAGGTTAGCTGAGTAGTAGGTGACCCAGAAAGTGCTGCTATAATGTAAATTTCTGGAAAATAAATAAAAACACAGGGAACAACCCAATCCATCAGTGTTTTATAAAAACCGATGTAGGTAGAGAATGTGGGGTGGGGCACCTGCCCTCTACCTTCTGCGCCTTCATTCCAAGTTTAAAGTACTCTGTTCCACACTTCAAATGCTGTTTCTTTTTCGTCATTTATAAAGATTCATCTTATTTTATAAGGATGTGTGCAAGCTTGTGTCAGTTCATATGTATCACACGTGTGCAGATGCCAGCAAAGCCCAGAAGACGGCACTAGAGCTCCTAGAATTGGATTGACAGGCAGTTGTGAGTGGCCTTGTGGGTGCTGAGTCCTGTGTCCTTTGCAAGAGCATTAAGTACTCCTAACGGCTGAGCTGCCTCTCAGGCCCCTATTTTATTAATTAATTGCTGTAAGTCGATGGTCTTTTATCCTGTCACTTGCATTATTTTTAGTAAATTTAGTAATTTTCAGTAGCTAGGCTGAAAGTATTGGCAAGGTGACCAGGCAGGAAATAAAGGCAGAGCGATGAGAATTCTGGGAAGAGGGAAGGGCTTGAGGTGACCCAGACGCAGAGGAAGCAAGATGAGAATGCCTCGATATTTAAGGTACCAAGCCACATAGCTAACATAGACAAGTATTATGGGCTAATGTAAGTTATAAGAGTTAATAAGAAGCCTGAGATACTGGACCAATCATTTTATAATTAATGTAGACTTCTGTGTGATTTACTTGGGACTTAACAACTATAGGAACCAGGCAGGACGGAAACATCAGCCAGCAATTAATTAATTCATTCATTCTACTTATTTTTCTTATTTATTTATTTATTCATTCATTTTATCTCTCTATATATTATCTATCTATCTATCTATCTATCTATCTATCTATCTATCATCTATCTGTCACGTACCTATCATCTATCTATCTGGTTATCTATCTATCTATTTATCTATCTATTTATCTATCTATCTATCTATCTATCTATCTATCTATCTATCTATCTATCTGATAAAAGGTTTCATGTAGCCCAGGCTGACCTCAAACTCGCTGTGTAACCAAAGTTACTTTGGGCTCTGTATCCTCTACCTCCCAAGTATGGGATTGCAGCTGTAGAATACCATACTTCAGATATATTTTTAGTAAAACAGAGACATTGTTGTTATTGTCTCTTCTCTTTGGTAGATCATCTACTTCTGTCACTGACATTTGCTTCTAAAACAGCAACAACACCCCCACACACATTCTCTCTCTCTCTCTCTCTCTCTCTCTCTCTCTCTCTCTCTCTC